>NW_027183508.1:300000-442799 GCF_041296385.1 Aphelocoma coerulescens | reverse complement strand
AAAGAAAGAAAGAAAGAAAGAAAGAAGGAAAGAAAGAAAGAAGGAAAGAAGGAAAGAAGGAAAGAAGGAAAGAAGGAAAGAAGGAAAGAAGGAAAGAAGGGAAAGAAAGAAGGAAAGAAGGAAAGAAAGAAAGAAAGAAAGAAAGAAAGAAAGAAAGAGAAGAAAGAAAGAAAAAGAAAGAAAGAAAGAAAGAAAGAAGAAAGAAAGAAAGAAAGAAAGGAAAGAAAGAAAGAAAGAAAGAAAGAAAGAAAGAAAGAAAGAAAGAAAGAAAGAAAGAAAGAGAAAGAAAGAAAGAAAGAAAGAAAGAAAGAAGGAAAGAAAGAAAGAAGGAAAGAAGGAAAGAAGGAAAGAAGGAAAGAAGAAGAAGGAAAGAAGGAAAGAAGGAAAGAAAGAAGGAAAGAAGGAAAGAAAGAAAGAAAGAAAGAAAGAAAGAAAGAAAGAAAGAAAGAAAGAAAGAAAGAAAGAAAGAAAGAAAGAAAGAAAGAAAGAAAGAAAGAAAGAAAGAAAGAAAGAAAGAAAGAAAGAAAGAAAGAAAGAAAGAAAGAAAGAAAGAAAGAAAGAAAGAAAGAAAGAAAGAAAGAAAGAAAGAAAGAAAGAAAGAAAGAAAGAAAGAAAGAAAGAAAGAAAGAAAGAAAGAAAGAAAGAAAGAAAGAAAGATTCTGCAGTGCATAAACTAAGGAAAAAAGTCAATCTCTACTTCCCATTAACAGCAATGTTTGGACCCTTCCCAGCAAGCTGGGCTTCAGCACAGGGAATGGTTTCTCCAGGAGGCAAACGTTGAGGAATCACGAAAGCCCCCACACACCCTTCCTCCTCTCTCCCTTAGCTTCAGCTATCTGAGCTGGAGTCATACGGTATGGAACATCCCCTTGGCTAATTGGGGTCAGCTGGCCTGCTTGTGTTCCCTGCCAGGATCTTCTAAATGCTGCTGCTCCCTTTAGCTCTTGGACACCTACTGACACAGAGCTGGGAAAAAACATCCCCTGGCCGCCAGCTTACAAGGTGAGTTACGCCAAAGTAAGAGCTCTGTGGGAAATCTCTATCCATGCCCATCCTTTTAATCCATCTGTGCACATAGGGGCTGCCCATAGATGTGTCTGGTATCTGAAGAAGGAGTGCACAAGCACCGGGACTGACACTTTCCCTCTCCATGTGTGTTCCACAGCCACGGGTACACAGACGTGATGGAAAGCCTGGTACAGCCAGAGCCTTCTGTCCCTGCAGAAGGGAGCGCGGCGGGTGGGGGCGGTTGGTGGGCAGCGAGTCCCGGACAGCGGGCGAGATCCGGCTCCACAGGTGCCAGGCCCCGCTAAGGCTTAATGCCGGCTCCTCTGCAACAGCAAAGACCTTCAGCCGTGTCACTGCCCAGAGGGGCGGTGCTGGCCCGGCCGCACAGCTCGTTTTCCCCACAGGTTGCAGGAGATGAGAACACAACGCTTGCAAACACCGACTGTGAGCCACAGCTCTGGGTGCTCAGCGTTAAGCTCAGCTCTGGGAGCGCTGCACCAAGCTTCAGGGGATGCACTGGGAGCCCGGCTGGGCTCTGCCCTGGGGCCATCCTCCAGGGACAGCTGCAAACAGGGAGCATTTGGTTGCCACAAAGAGCCAAGCCATGGCTGCAGGGAAGCTGCTCCGGCTGCGGCCTGCACTGTTGTGTGCTGTGCTCTGGGGCTGCTGCTCCCCACAGAGGGGACTGCACTGGGGTGCCAGAGGAGACAGAGAAGCTCCAGCTTAAGCCTAACTGGGCTGGGTGGCTGGGCTGGGAAGAGTGGCGAGGGTCAAGGGCATTCACAGAGCTCATCCTGCTCTGTGAAGAACGAGGAAAAGGAAGTGGGAAGCCAGCAGTGAGCAGAGCTGAGGCCTGGAGAGCAGCTCTGAATGACCCCCAAATCTCACCAGACCTCTGAGACATTGCTGTTCTTCAGCCAGTGACAACACGAGTCCCTAAACCTGGGGCTCACTCTTCCTCGTGGCCAGGGGCATCAAGGAAGGCTACAGTGCAATGGGGACTGCGGTGAGCTGGGAACTCACTGGGGGAAAGAGGGAGCACTTGTGGAGCAAAAGGCAGGTGGGGGAGAGAACTGCTCAGAGAAGAGCTGAGCTTCAGCTTGAGCAAGCTGAAAAATGGCATTGGGGGTCATCCCAGACTGATTTCATTTCAGAACTTATTGAACAAGTTTGTTATTGGGGGGGTGTCATATTTTCCCCCGGAGGTGCACACTCTGCAAACTTGAGCTGCACTGCCGAGCTACTCAAGCACGTCTCTGCTGCAGGTCACGGCGTTTCTTCTTTGGCTTCTTGTGGCCCCGGGGCTGAGCCACAGCAGAGCCTTGGTGGAGCCCAGAGCAGCCTCAGCATCCACAGAGCCCGGCTGCAAGGAGAGAAAGCAGAAAGCACCCGTCAGCTGAAGGCTCCCGTCCCCCTTGTCCCAGCCGCCCGCGGTGCCCAGGCCGTGCTGGCCGCGCTCAGGGCGCTGCCCAAAGCTGCCCAGCATTGCTGCCTCTGGCAGGAGAGCAGGAGGGCAGGACACGTGCCCAGCCTGCAGCCGGCCGTGGCACAGCCACCTCCTCAGCAGCTGCCCAGAGCAGGATGCCGCTGTGCTCGCTGCCATCTCCCAAAAGCCCTTATCCCAGCCGTGCCAAGAGGACGGGCACCCACCTCACGCCTCCCGCCGCCAGAAGAAAAGCTGCTCCCAAACGGTGTCCTCAGCCCTTCTCCAAAGGCATGTCCCATCCATGCCACAGCTGCTCCCAAGCACTTTGCCATCCGGACCAGACAGCACCTAGAATGCTTCCTTTGGAAAAACAAACCATAAATCAATGAAAAGAGATTACAGACAAAAAGGGAAAACAAGGAAAAAGGTAAAAAATCTTCTCCCTGCTGGGCCTTGAGGAAGGTCCAAGCCTGCCATGCGAGGGAAAACCCCACCCACGGGCCAGGGCAGCCCACGCTTTCTGCCTTCCCCCTGCACTGCCCCCAAAAGTCATGCTGAGCCCAAAGCAAACAAGGGCACTGGAGCAGCCCAAGCCCTTCCTTGCCTGCAGAGCAAAGCAGCCCATGCACAGCTTCTGGTGTCCAACCTCTGCTCCCACCATGGGGCTTTGTTTGTGTCGGGCTGGCTGCCCCAGCCCCAGCCCCAGCGCGGGCCACGGTGGGTGCTGGGGGCTGTTGGCAGGGCCAGGAGCAGACTCCCAGTTCAAAACCAGCCCAGCCCATCCCCCCAGCCCTGCCAAAAAGCAGCTTGGCAGCCGACTGAAGAATTGGTTGCATCCGCCCCAGCAAAGGGGGAAACCTTTGCTTCCCGGCCAGGCTGTGCAATGCACAAATCTGGGAGCATCCCCCTGCGTGTGGACTCATCTGCAAATTCGCTGTGGAGCCTGGCTTTGGAGAAGGTGCCACAATTGAAGTCCATCATCTTCA
Organism: Aphelocoma coerulescens; assembly: GCF_041296385.1. Taxonomy (NCBI): domain Eukaryota; kingdom Metazoa; phylum Chordata; class Aves; order Passeriformes; family Corvidae; genus Aphelocoma; species Aphelocoma coerulescens. The sequence goes on along the minus strand of NW_027183508.1, from coordinate 439,379 downwards.
GCTTGCCAGGTGGAGGAAGAGCTTGTCATCCTTGATGTCACCCTCCATGTCTCCAGCAGCAGCAGCCGCACCTGCCACAGCTTCTCCAGGGGCTCCTTCTTCCCTGGGGCTGGAGCAGGCTGTCAGTGCTCTGCCCAGGGCCCCGGCTGTCGCTGAAGCAGAACAAGCAAAAGCAGCTGGCATGGGGGCCACCAGTGCTGGGAAGAGCAGCTCAGCTCCAGCAGCAGGGCTGCGCGTGCCCAGCTGAGGAGCCCTGCGCAGCGATTCAGGCAGGACAAAATCTCTGCCTTTCTTTGCTGCTTCCTGCCAAGGCGCGTGTGCAGCTGGAACTTACCGGCTCCCTGGGTCAAAGCGTGCACGTGGCTCTCTCCCTTCTCCTATGGCATGTGAATATCCTGCATCCAAGGATCACAGGACAGGTCTTCTAATGAGGGCCTTTCCGAGGAGAGCACGGTTAAACACCGTCGGATGAGATCCTGGCACTCTGCGGAGAGAAAGCAGAAAGCGCCAGTCAGTTGCAGAAGGCTCCTGTCCGCTTTGCCCCACTCTTGCCATGGCCAGGCCGTGCTGCGTGTGCTCAGGGCTGTGCCTAAACTTTGCCATCAATTCTTTCTTTTGGAGAGCAGGAGAGCAGGACATTGCCACCTGCTCAGCAGCTGCCAGTGCGGGATGCTCCTGAGCCCGCTGCTGTCTCCCAGCACTGCTATTCCCCCCGTGCTGCAGAGACGAGGATCCACCTGGAGAGAGCCGTCGTGGGAGCGAGAGCCGGCCCCAGGTGCTGTGCCAGCCCCTCCTGAAAGGGTGCTCCCCGCAGACCATCTGGTGCAGCACGATGCCCAGGGACCAGACGGTCGCTGCCTCGCCGTGGTACCAGCCTAACAGGGTCCATTCCGGGGGGCTGTAGGACGGTGTTCCTATGGAATAGAGGTGGAGTTCTTCAGGGGGACGCTGCCTGCTCCCAGAGCCTCGCCCCAGCATCCCTGGGCATGCGGGGGCCGCAGCAGCGGCACGCGGCGTGACCCGCTGCCCTCTCGCCAGCACCTGGGACTTGCGTACAAACTGGGGGTTGGAAAAGAAGCCGCTGGTGTCGCAAGAGGGCAGCGGAAGCCCTGGCAAGGCCCGAGCATTCCATGCAAAGGAAAAACCCACTTGGTGCTGGGGAAAAACCACGCTTTCATCCTCCCTGCCTGCACTGCCCCAGAAACCATTCTTAAGCCAAGGCAAGCACGGGCAGCAGAGCAGTCCGAGCCCTGTCTCGCCTGCACACCAAACGGGCTGGAGCACAGGTTCTGGGCCCCCCTCTCTGCTACCCCCACCCACGGGTGTTTCTGTGACGCTGGCTGCCCCAGCCCCAGCGCCAGTCCTGGGCAGAGTGGCTGGCGAAGGCTGCCAGCAAGGCTGGAAAATAGCCCTTCAGCCAGCGCCGCTCAAAAGCAGCTCAGCTGAAGACTCCGGCTGCCATGACTGGCAGCAAAAGGGAGAATCCCCCCTGCCACAGCTGGCTTTGGGCTGTGAGATGTTGGGCCGTGAGATGTTGGGCTGTGAGATGCCGCTACCAGGAGCCTCCCCCTGCGTGGGCTCACCTGCAAAGCTGGTGTAGGCTGCGGCTTGCAGGTAGGTGCCACAGCCAAAGTCGATGAGTTTGGCCTGCCCGGTTGCCAGGTCAACCAGGATGTTCTCCGGTTTGATGTCCCGGTGCAGGACCCCGCAGCTGGTGCAGTGCCGCACGGCCTCCAGCACCTGGCGGAACAGGTGCCGCGCCACCTCCTCGCACAGGAAGCCCCGTGCCCAAATGAAGTGAAGGAGGTCCTGAGACCGCTCCGGGCGCTCCAGCACCATCACCACGTTGTTGGGGAGCTCCAGCCACTCGTGGAGCTGGACAATGCCAGGGAAGCCAGCGGACACCTTGTCCAGCAGCACGATCTCCAGTGGTGCTCGGGTGCCGTCGGGCTGTGGGAGGAGCACGGTGCTGTCAGCGGAGCTGATGCCGTGCCGGGGCTCGGGAAGCCCTCAGCCAGCCGGGGACGCTCTGCGCGCTCCGCTGGCCCCACGGCCGCTCTCCCTCGAAGTGTTCTGGCGGCTTCCACCCTGCCGGGCCTCGGCTCATCCCCGCCCGTCGCGCCCCGGCTTCTCCCGCTGCCCCTCGCTCACTCACCAGCTCGCCCCAATGGCCGATGCGGTTCCGCGGCACCCGTTTGATGGCCACCTGCAAGGCAAGGGGAGCAGCGGGCTGAGCTCGCCGCCCGCCGTGCCCAGCCCCATGCTCCTTCTCCTCCTCCTTTGCCCCCCGCCTCCTGCGCCCGCCGCCGGCCCCGCCACTCACCGGGGCGCCGTCCGAGAGCCGCGTGGCCGCGAAGACGCTGCCGAAGCCGCCGCGCCCCAGCAGCGAACCCAGCCGGTAGCGCTCCTTCAGGCCCTGCTGCGCCTTCCGTGCCCGCGAGACGCGGCCGTCAGCGCTCGGCCCGGGGCCAGGAACGGCCCCCGAGCGCCGCTCAACCGCCCCGGGCCGGCCATCCCCACATGGGGGCTCTTTTGGAGGGGCCACCGGCGGCTCGGGGCCGGCGGCCGCGCTCAAGAGCGGCGGAGCTCGGAGCGGGGAAGACGCTGCGGAGGCGGCGGGAGCGGCCGCGCCGCCTGTGTCCCCGGCGGGCCCCGGGAGGAGCCGAGGCCGGGACCGGGGCCGGGGCCGGGGCCGGGGTAGGGGTCGGGCCAGCCGGAGCCAGGGGCTGGCGATGCTGCCCAGGAGCCAGGCACTGATGCCCGCCCAGCAGCGCCACAGCCAGGACGGCGAGAGCCGGGCGGAGGCGGGACCGCGGCGGGACGCCCGGGGGCGGGGAGGGGGCAGCCCCGCCCGGGGCCGGGGGCGGCCCGGGGGCATGGCCCGGCCGGGCCTGGGGAGAGGGAGGCCGCGGGAGGGGGGGTTGGGGAACGAAAGGGAGAGCGGGAGAGGGTGCGAGACACTGGGAGAGGGAGAGGAGGAGCAGGAGAAGGGACGCAGAGGGTTCGTGGACTCGCTGCTTTTGTGCTGCTGCCGCTGCTGCCGCTGCTGCCGCTGCTGCCGCTGCTGCCGCTGAAGCGCTGGGAGCGTTTGTCCGCGTGTCCGTGTGTCCGGTGCCCGTGTGTCCGTTCCCCCCCGCGCGCCCCACGGCCGAGCCCCGCGCGCCCCGGGGCAGCACGAGCCGCTCCGCTCCGGGGCCGAGGCGGAGTCCCGGAGCATCTCTTCCTCCCGCAGCCACACCAAACCCGCTCGGCCATTGGGAGCAGTTTTGCACACGTTTCCCTTTGAAGGGCTCCTCTCTACCCCCATTTCCAAGGAGTCTCCCTGGGGTTTTGGCACCTGCAGCGACAGGGCAGCGATTGGGCTTCAAAGTGCAAGAAAGACATGGAGGGGCTGGAGCACGTCCAGAGATGGGAATGGAGCTGGGGAAGGCTCTGGAGGAATTCTGAGGGGCAGCTGAGGGATCTGAGGGGGCTGAGCCTGGAGGAAAGGAGGCTCAGGGGGGACCTGGCTCTCTCCAAGTCCCTGACAGGAGGGGGCAGCCAGGAGGGGTGGGGCTCTGCTGCCAAGGGAAAGCACGAGAGGAAATGGGCTCGGGGGAACTCTTGGGGTGGATGGTGGGGAAATTCTCATCCTCCGTGTCTCGACAAAGGGGGAGGGGGGCAGGGGTGGGGCACGACCTAGGGACACGGGGGTGGTGACGCTGGGCTGGGGACACGGGAAAGGGCACGGGAAGCCAAAGCCCCGCTGAGCGCTGGCGCTGGGCTGGCACGGGGTGAGCCGGCAGCAGGGCCCCGCAGCCCTGAGGGACTCGCCCTGACGGCTGGGGAGTATTGATCCCGGTCTCTAAAAAATGAGACTCAGTAAAATATCATTAAAAGGTGCCTCCTTCTCCTTCTCCTTCTCCTTCTCCTCCTCTCCCATCCTTTCTCCTGCTCCCCCCGGGCCCAGCGCCCACCCTTGGCCCCCCGTTTTCCCAGCGCGGTCGCATCCCGCGGGAGGAGCCGGGATGGAGCCGGGAGAGGTCGGGCTGGGGCAGGGCTGGGCTCTGGGCCCGGCCTGGGCGCCCCCCACGCGCCCCCTCCTCAAATTCCCCTGGCGGGGGGCGCTGGGAGCGAGGGGGGGCGCAGGCGGGGTCCGGGTGGGGAGCGCTGAGCGCTGCGGGTCTGCCTGGCAACTGGTGAGTCACCAGCGCCGCGCGCTCTGATTGGCTGAAGGTTGTTCAACGCCTTCTCTGATTATCTGATACTCGCGGGGGATTTTGGTTGGTCGTTGGGGGCTGTGGGGCGGCTTAGGGGGGGGTCTCTGCGCCTTTGGGGTTCGCTGGGTGCCGATTTGGGGTTCAGGTGCCTCCCAAGGGCCCCCCGGGGGGGGGGGGGTGACACAGGGGTGACACACGGGGGTCCCCATTCTCGATCCATCCTGGGGCCGGTTCTGCCCCCTCCACTCTCGGTCCCCCCGCGGGATCCCCCAAAGTCCCTTCCCACTGTTTCCCAATAAACGGGACCGGGGCGAACTGGGAAGCCTTCCTGGAAACACTGGGAGCAGCCGGGCAGGGGCAGAGTGACAGCGGGGCTGGGGGGGACACACGACCCCCAAAATCAGCGCGGGGATGGAGCGGGGGGTCCTGGCCGGGCCCGAGGCCACGGGGAGGGGCTGCGGCCACCGGCGGCTCAGGAGCTCTGTGGGCAGAGCAAAGGGGGTGACACCGGGCTGGGGGGCCCCGGGGGAGCACAGAGCTCCAGGAGAGGGGGGACGCGACCCCCGGGCCCCTCCCATCACCTGCTTGTGCAGGTAGAAGCCGAGCCCCAGCGCCAGGAAGACGAAGGCCAACACGAAGCCCCCGATCCCCGTCAGCATCTTGGGGGGTGGGGGGGCAGCCTTGGGGGGGGAGGGGAACACAGATACAGGAAACGGCGGTGGCTGTCGGGAAGGGACCGGAAAGGACTGGGACAGAATGGGATGAACTGGGAGAGAATGGGACACCAGGATACACTGGGACCAGTGAATCAGGGGGATGGGGAGCAGAAGAATTCGTTTGTCAGGAGCAATGCATCTAGCTTGGTCAGCATAGCAGAGCAGGAAGAAAAGATAGGAGACCGCTGATAAGACCAGCGGGAGTCTCAGACAGACATCCTGCCTCATCCCAAAACTAGCTCAAACCAGTGCCAAAGCTTAAACCCAGGCCAAAGGTATAAAAGAGCATGCGCAGGAGAGAAAGGTGAAAAGTTCAGACGAGGAAGACTCCCCCTGACTTCATCAAAAGACCCTCGGAAAACCCCTACCACAACCACCAAACAACACTGCACAAGCGCTACGCGGATGTAAATGACTTTTGAGTTCACTATAAAACCAAGCGAGGCTGGGCGGGGCTAGGTGATGAATATGTATAAGTTTGTTAGGAAACTTAATGAATATGGAACTTGTAACCCAGTAAATACCGAGCTGAATGCAGCTGTCGGCACGCGTGATTTTGGAGGAGCGATCCCCCGTGCGTCCCAGCGCTGGAATAAAGCATACCCACCTACTTTACTACTTATTTAGTAGTGGAGTTCTGTCCGCTTTTCATTATAACTCAAGCTATATTAGCATCTTGTTACTTTGACCCCAGTTATAATGTTAACTAGTTAATATCTGCATAGAAAGGTTATTCTTAACATGTTTACACATCATTTACAAGCAGCAGTTTTTTCCTCCTAGTTGTAGAAAGAGGAGGGAGTGAGGACATGTAGAGAAAGACAACTTGACGGCACCAAGGTCAGTGGAAAGAAAGAGGGGCAGGAGATGCTCCCAGCGTCGGAGTCGAGATTTTCTCTGCAAGCCGTGCTGAGGACTGGGATAAAACAAACTGTCTCCCTGGGATCCATGAAGTCCACGGGGGGATGCAGAGATCCACTCCCAGCCCGTGGGAAAAGGTGCTCACAGCGGAGCGGCTGGGTGCTACAAAAGCTGTAATCCAGGGGGAGACCTGAACAGGGAGAGAGGGCTCCTGCTTCCAGAGATAGAGAAAGAGGGCCCTTGCTTCTGAACTGAAGCAGCTGATCCTTAAAAGACTACACCCCATGGACTAATGACCACACCTGCAGTTTTGGGAAGACCGTTTTGCCCGTGGGAGGGACTCACGTTACAGCAGGCTGGGAGGGACTGATACTCGTGAAATTAGAAACGCGCTGGAGAAGTGCACAGAGAACTGTCTCCTGTGGGAAGGAGCCCATGGCAGAGCAGAAGAAAGAGACTCCCCTCCCTGAGGGAACTGAAGAAAGATCTCGAGTGATGAACTGGCTTGAACACTCCCAGGCCCTGTCTCCCTGCGCTGTCGGAGGGAAAGAGGGAGGGGATGGAGAGGAAAAAAGGTGTTTGAAAGGCTTATTTTCTTCCTCATTATCCTACTCCGTTAATAATAAATTTACTTTATGCCTTTAAGTTTGAGCCTGTTTTGAACTTAGAATGTTTTTCTCCCAATCCTTATCTCAACTCATGAGCCCTTCGTGATGATTTTCATGGCTACCTGATATTTGAGACAGTGTCAAACCACGACAGTGGCCCTTGTGTTCCATGTGGCCCCTCTCTGTCACAAGTGACCCTTGGTTCCATGAGATTGTCACAATGGTCCCCATGTAGCCCTGAGGCTGCGCTGTCAGCTGTCACTATGGACGCTGGATTCCACAGGAGCTGGCAATGGCCCAGTGGCACCTGCGTCCTCTGAGGCCCCGCCTTGTCAGTGGAGCCGTGTTTCCATGAGATTCCATGTTGGCACAGGGGCCTGCTGAGTTCCATGAGGCTGCGTCGTGTCCCAATGGACAATCTCGCTGCCCTCAGCTCTGCGCTGCCATTGCCAGCCCTGCCCTGACCTCTGCCCAGCCTCACCCTCTGTGCCTTGGACACACACACATGCCCTGAGCTCATCCTCCCTCTGGGTGCTTCTCCTGCCCCAGCGCTGCCCTGGGAGGGTTCATTCCTCACAGGAGCTGCTGTGTTTGTACTGGTGCATTTTATAGCTCTGCTTCTGCCTCTCTGTCACTTGTGTCTCCACAGAGCTCTGCAGGGAGAAGATTCATGGAATGACAGAGGTGGGAAGAGCCCCCTGAGCCCCCTTGGCCAGGCTGTGGCTGGGCTGGAGTTGCCTTTGTCCAGAGCAGCCCCTGGGCTGCTGTGCTTGCCACTTGTGGCTGCAGCGGGCTTGGTCCCAGCCCAAGGCTTTGGCTGTCCCTGAGCAGGGCTGGCCCCGCATGAGGCGTCTCTGCAGCCCCCCCAAACCATGGGCTGGGGGTGGGCAAGTGTTCCCAAGGGCACAGGGAGGGGACAGCTGGGCTGGACTGACCCAAGGGATCTCCCATTCCATGGGACGTCATGGTCAGCAATGGACTGGGGGAAAGGAAGGGGGCGAGAGGGTGTCTGGATTTTCTATATTGATCCATTTGTCTTCCAAGGCAGCCACTCCATGCACTGAATTCTTGCCTCCCTGTGGTTTCTTTGCTTCTGCATTTGGCCTTTGCTCTTTACTTCCTTTCCCTAACCATTAATCTCTCTTCATGGTGACTCACAGTTTTCTCAGCTTATTTTCTCCTGGTGCCTGGCTGGGGAGGGACAGTGCCAGAGACACTTGGTTGTCACTTGATGGACAGAGAGGTTTTACCACGGTCACCTTGCCCAAGCCTTCTCTTATGGGCACACCCAGAAGCGTCAGGGCTCTGTCGGGTGCCCACCCCTGAGCTGGGCTCATGCCCTGCTCACAGCCCCAGGGCTGCTCAGGGACACGAGTCCTTCCCTGGCACGCTCACAGACAGTTCATTGCAGCACGGGCAGGGGCTCCCTGGGCTCTGCTGCCGCTGCCAGAGCCTGGCAGGGAGCTCAGCCCTGCGGGTGTCACCCTGCCCTGCCCCTGCCCGAGGTGCCCCATGGCCGCAGGGATGGGCACGGGGAGCTCTGTGCACAGGAGCTCATCCCAGCCCCGCATCCAGGGGGTTCCCAGGGGACGGCACTCTCTGGGAACTCCAGGAACAGCTGAAGGTGTTTGTGCTCGCTGGGTTTATGCCCCCCCCCCCACACAGGGTGTTCAGGGCTGTGTCTTGTCTGTGCACTGCAAACACGGAGCCCTGACCCGGTCCCTGGATGTCCCTCCATGGAGGGAAGAACAACCTCTGTGAGCTGGGCAGAGAGGCCCCTGCTGGCAGCGGCGCTGGCTTTGCCAGGGCACTGCTGGGTGCCCCCACCCTGAGCACTGCCACCCTTTGCTGCTCAGGGCTGGTTTCCTCTCCAGGGTGCTGCGTTGGGCACATCCTGGAGACAAAATTGGGAAGGAGATTGAAGCTTTCAGGCCCTGCACTGGGGAGATGCCCTCGCATGATGGAAATGCTGCTGCAGAGCCCAGCTCTGTCCCAGCAGTGCCCACGGCCTGTCCCTGCCTGCAGTCCCTGGGCAGTCACACAGCAGGACTGGGACCCAGCTGACAGAGCCCTGAGGCCTGAAACCAACACAGGGGCTCTGCAGGGGAGTGTGGAAGGGAAGGAAGAGGAGTTACGGAGGAGAAGTCCTGGGGCTCCCTGGCAGTGCTCTCCTGCTGGGACTCTTTTCTCCCCCAGCTCTGCCCAGAGGCACCGACCCTGCAGCTCCAGAGAAGTCAGGGAGGAAAGATGTCAGGGAAACAAGACAACACAGGCTTCTTTCTTTTGTTCCAGCACACACATACTGTAGTGCAGCTCCCCGTTTCTACAGTCTCTGGGTCACACTGGAAAGGCAAATACCAAATTAAAAATGGAACAGACAAAGATTTTTGTGTGAACAAATTCACAGCAGCGTAACACCTGTGTCAGCAGCAACAAACACAGGACACAGAGTGGGCATTAATGAGTCACATCAGAGCAGCTCTGCAGGAGAATGAGAGTTTATTGCTGCTGAAAACCGGCCGTGATCCTTTTCCTCAGGGCATCCCTGAGCTCCTGCTTCCTCAGGCTGTAGATGAGGGGGTTCAGGGCTGGAGGCAGCACCGAGTACAGAACTGACACTGCCACATCCAGGGATGGGGAGGAGATGGAGGGGGGCTTCAGGTAGGAAAATATAACAGTGCTGAGGAACAGAGAGAGCATGGCCAGGTGAGGGAGGCACGTGGAAAAGGCTTTGTGCCGGCCCTGCTCAGAGGGGATCTTCAGCACGGCCCTGAAGATCTGCACATAGGAGAAAACAATGAACACAAAACAGCCAAATACCAAACAGACACTGACAGCGATGAGCCCAAGTTCCCTGAGGTAGGATTTGGAGCAGGAGAGCTTGAGGATGTGTGGGATTTCCCAGAAGAAGTGGCCCAGGCCATTGCCCTGGCACAGGGGCAGGGGAAATGTATTGGCCATGTGCATGAGAGTGTAGAGAAAGGCACTGGCCCAGGCAGCTGCTGCCATGTGGGCACAAGCTCTGCTGCCCAGGAGGGCCCCGTAGTGCAGGGCTTTGCAGATGGACACGTAGCGGTCGTAGCACATGATGAGGAGGAGGGAATACTCTGCTGAGATGAAGAACAGAAAGAAAAACACCTGAGCAGCACATGCTGAGTAGGAGAGGTGCCTGGTGCCCAGAGGGAATTGTGCATGGCCTTGGGGACAGTGGTGCAGATGGAGCCCAGGTCGCTGAGGGCCAGGCTGAGCAGGAAGAAGAACACGGGGCTGGGCAGGTGCTGGCCGCAGGCTCCGGCACTGATGATGAGGCCGTTGGCCAGGAGGGCAGCCAGGGAGATGCCCAGGAAGAGGCAGAAGTGCAGGAGCTGCAGCTGCCGCGTGTCTGCCAATGCCAGCAGGAGGAAGTGCCTGATGGAGCTGCTGTTGGACATTTCTGCACTCTGGACTGTTGGAAGAAGGCATTGACAAGCTGGGACAGATTCCCCTGAGTCAATCCTATGCTATTTTCTTAGGAATCCCCTCAAAACAACTTCTCCTCCTGTGACAGAACTTGGCTAAGCTTTTTGATTTCTGAGCTCAGGTTTGTGCTGCTGCCTCATCCTCAGCGTTGCTCTCAGCCTGAACACTGGGGGCCCAGAGGGAAAACAGGGCTCCCTGTGCCCCAGTGCAGTCGGACCTGCTGGTCCCCACACAGGTGCCCTTTGCTCATTTCACCTCCCTCTATTTCCTGGTGATTGTACTTAAAATGGGCTTGAAAAATAAAGTGACTTTTTGAAGGCCCCAATTTCAAAACCATTGCTCTAAACCCTTCTTCCTTTCCCTGTGCAGCTGTGGTTGCTCTGGCTCTCTGCTGCCTGCAGTTGTGCCTCCTGGCAGCTGTTTCTCTGGGTCCAAGGCTTGTCCCTGCCAGTGCTGCCAGAGCCCAGCCCAGCCCTGGGGGCTCAGCTCTGCCCTGCAGAGCCCTCCCAGCACAGGGCACTGCCCAGGGGCATCTCCCTGGCAGCAGGGCCTGAAGGGCAGCTCAGACAAAGGGAGATGCTGCAAGCCAAGGTGCTGCTGGTGCTGTCTGCAGGCAGAGGAGTGTGAGGAGGCACTTCCTGAGGGAGATCTGAGGCAGAGCTGCTGATCCCCAGGGCAGCAGTGCAGGAGTCTCAGTGACACAGACAAACCTGAGAGCCCCTTTCCCTTCCCTTGAGGAGAAAGCTGAGAGCAGCTCTGGCCATGCAGCACCACCTCCCCAGCAGGAGGAGTCTGCCCTGAGGGGGGCCGCTCCTTCCACCTCCAACTCCTCCCCACAGCCCATGGGGAGCTCCCAGGCAGGCTGAGAGCTGCCCCTGGCAGGTGGCAGATGCCCTGGCCTGGCAAAGAGCCCTCAGGGCTGCAGGAGCTGCTCTGCAGGACAGCCCTGGGCACCCCTGGCTCCTGCCCACCTTCAGAGCCTGCAGCCGGCCCTGGCAGCAGGAGCCGTCCTGCCCTGTCCCTCTGACAGTGCCCAGGGCAGCCCCGCTCTGCAGCACATCCTCCCCCAAGGCAGGAACGGCAGCAGAGCCATCCTCACAGCCATGGCAGCCGTGTCATGGGCCAGCTCTAGAGGATCCCTGCAGCCAGAGACTCACTGTGTCCCACGCTGTGAAGGTTTCTCCACGAATGAGTTCAGAGCTGTCCTTCCAGCTGCTTTAGCTAGCTCTCTGCTCACTCCTCCCAGGTACCTGCAGGCAGTGCCCTCAGCCCTGCTGGGCAGGCAGAGGAGCTGCTCCTCAGCAGAGCTGCCTCTTTGAAGCTCTCGCTGGTTGCCAGGAGCTTGAGAGTTCCCTCTGTGCCAGGAGCCCGGCCCAGCTCAGCAGCACAGCAGCAGCACAAGGACTTTAATGACCCTCTCAGGCCTTTGGTGTTGTTCACATCAGACTCAGTCCCTCAGAGCGTCTTCAAAAAACTTCTCAAGAACTCAAAGATTCAAAGTCCAAAGTTTCTTGAACTTTTAATGGGTCCCATCAGGACACGACTCACGTGAAAGTGTCCCCAGGTTCCAGTGAGAGCAGAACTCTGGAGGCAGCGATGGCAGGTGGGGACAAGCAAGGGAAAGGTGTCTCTGGTGCTGAGCAAACCTGGCTGTGTTCCCTGAGTGCAAAGGGCCAAGGCCTGAGCCCCAGCCCCTGGCAAGGCAGATCCTGTCCCTCCCTCAGTGCTCAGGGCTCTTGCCGGGGCACTGGGAAGTGGGGATGGGCAGTGCCCAGGGCAGCACCATGGGGCGGCCCCTGCCAGGCTGCTGGACAGGGACAAGGAGGCACTGAGGCCCCAGGGCTGCAAGGGTCACTTGTCTCCTGCTGGCCTCAGGGCCAGGGCCAGCAGCCGTGGCCAAAGGGCTGCACAAGTTGGCTCTGTCAGGGCCTTGCAGCTGCTGCCCATCCCTCTGCCCTCTGCAGCCCAGGCTGTGCCACGCTGTCCCTGCCCTGCGCCTCTGTCCCTGCAGGCTGTCCTCATCCCCCCGGCTGCCCCACCTGGCTGGCCCCTTCCTTTGCCGGCAGCTCTGCGTCCTGCCTGCCTCTGCCTGGCCACACAAAGCCTTGGGCTGCTCCAGGCTCCTTCTGGGGGACGTGTTGCACCCCAGCCCTGCCTGGGAGGGAAATTCCTTTCTCCTGGTGTCCACTCTGGACCTCCCCAGCTGCCCTGTCACAAAGGCCCCTCGGTTCTTTGGGGCCCAGCAGTGCCACAGTGGCCCCTTGGCTCCATGGAACGCCACAGGGTCACAATGGTTCCCTTGGTGCCACCAGCCCTGCAGGGTCACAACGGCCCCTGGGTTCCACGAGGCCACGCGGGGTCACAGTGGTCTCCAGAGGAAGGGCAGCACCGAGCCCCAGGGTTTCAGGGGCAGATGAGACACAGCCACCAGAGGCCAAGGCCAGCCACATCTGTCTGTCCTGGCAGGTTTGTCTGGGAGCAGCCCTTGGATATTGGGAATTTGGGAGGTGGAATCCCAATTTTGGCCATGGGCACCTTGTTGAGAAGGATGGGTTTATTCCACATGAAAGTAAAGCACAAAGTCCAAGAGTTTAGGAAGAAGATGAGAGGTGGCCACCATGGGTGAGGGCAGCCAGACCTGTCTCTCATGGCAGCTTTTGTCTGGGAGCAATCCTTGGATAGACAGAATTTGGGAGGTAGAATTTCAGTTTTGGCCATGGGAGCCTGGATGAGAAGGACGGTTCTTTTCCTTAGGAAGGAAAGCACGAAGCCCCAGGAGCCCCAGGGCTCCTGAGCCAGCCCCTGCTGCCCCGGGAGGGAATCTGGGGAGGGGGCAGAGGGGGTGCGCAGCCCCTGCCGGGGGATGACCCCGGCCCAGCGCCCTTCGTTCAGCACCGAGCTGGGCGTGGGGCCGCAGGAGGAAGAGGCCGATGGGAAGCAGATCCTGCAGGGGAGACAGGGCTTGGGCTCAGGGCAAGGTTCTGCCCTGCACACCTGGCTCAGGTGTGAGCCTGCCCCAGGAAGGGAGCGGGACATTCCCATCCCCACGGATCAGGGCTGGGAGCAGCACTGGGACCAGGGACATGGAAATACTGGGAGCCACTGGGACCGCACTGAGGGGTGAATTATCCCCCCCAGCACCTTTCCAGGCCGCCCTGTGACCTGAGAAATGCTCGCTGGGCCTCAGCCTTGGCCAAGAGCCCCCGGGCTCAGCTGCTCTGAGCTCAGGCGCTGCCGGCTCCCGCAGCCCGCCCAGGGCCGCCCTGCCCGTGCCGGGGCTGTGCTGGAATTCTCTGCTGCTGCTGGGCCACTCGGGGGGTCTGGCCCAGCAGGAAAGGTGACCTTGAGCCAGGAGCTTTCCTTGGCCGCAGCAAAGCCTCAGCATGGAAAGACCTTCCCAGCGCTGTGCCCTGGGCCGGGAGGGATTGTGCCACCAGAGCTGTCCCTCCATTTCTTCTGCCAGGCAGCTCTAGGACATGGAAAGTGGAGAAGCCAGAGCTGCTTCTCAGCTTTTCACAGTCCTCCAGAGGAATCCTGTGTGGGAAGCAGCCTGGGAACAGGGTTGAGGTGCCAGGGCAGGGGAATTCAGAGCCCTTTCCTCCCCCGTGGGCTGAGGCTCTGGCCCTTGCCCTTTGCAATGGCCCTGCAGCTGCCAGAGGGGCCTTTTTGGCTCAGCTGAGAGCAGTCCTGCTGCAAGGCTGTCCTCGAGCTGCTTGGGCTGCACATGTGCCCAGGGAATGCTCATTGCTTGCAGTCTCAGGTGCTGTGCGTGTGCAGGTGTAACTACTGCAGGAGGGAACAGCTCTGCTGGGGGGAGTTCTCTTTTTCTTGGTGGTTTTTCTGTTGAATGAACGTTCCCTGCCAGCTCTTCCCTGCAGAGCTCTGTAGCTGTATGTGCCACTTGTCTGTGGCACTGTGGCTCAGGAGGTGGCCAAGGGGAGCTTGGCCGAGGTGTGGGCAGAGGAATGGCCATCAGGCCAGGCTGGGGGGTCAGCGGCCGGTCAGTTGCGTTGGGTGGCCGCGGCTCTGGACGCTTGTGTGGGAGCGTGTGCAGGGCTGGAAGGCTGGGGCTGCCGCCGCTGTGTCGCAGAGCCGGGAAGGCCGGGGCTGGCCCGGCCCTGGCCCGGCCCCGCCAGTTCTGCCAGCTGCCGGCGGGGACACAAAGGGCAGCTCCGAGCTGCGGCCGCTGCGCTGCGGCCGCACAAACGCAGCGCCCGCAGAGCTCCAGGGCAAGGTGCTGGCCCTGGCTCGGGGCTGGGCCGGGGCCAGCGGCAGAAAATCAACTTGCAGCTCGGGCCCCGCAGCAGGGAGGAGCAGCAATTGCTGGGGGAGAGAGACTCTTGCCAAGGGCCTGCGGGGCCGGGCCCCAGGGAACGGCTTCCCGCTGCCCGAGGGCAGGCTGAGATGGGATGTGGGGCAGCAATGGTTCCCTGGCAGGGCGCTCAGGGCCTGGCACAGGCTGGCCCGAGAAGCTGCGGCTGCCCCCGCATCCCTGCAAGTGTCCCAGGCCGGCTCGGCCATTGGGGCTTCCTGCCCAGGAGGGCTGGGCTGGGCTGGGGCTGCTGAGGGCGGGATGGGCTCTGGCTGAGCCAGCTGAAGGCTGCGCATGATGAGGCCGGGGGGACCCCGTTGCTGAGTGGGTTCTGGGGTATCCCACATTCCTGAAGGGATTTTAGGGTATGTCCCATTCCTGAGGCATTTTTGGGGTGCCCCCCAATGCTTAGGGAGGGGTTCTGAGAGGGGGGCTCTGGTGCTTGGAAGGGGGACCTATTGTCAGGGAGCCGGGGAGCCCATTTTGGGAAGGATGCTGCTGTTTCTGGCAATGTTGAGAGGTTCTGAATGGGCTGTGGGGCCCTGGCTCTCATTTTGGGACTTGAGGTGAGCCCATGGGCACAGCAAGGGCTGAGGAGAGGTTCCAAGCTCCCATTTGGGATGGAGGGATTGAGCGGGTGCCTCCAATAAACTCAATCCCAGCCCCAATGTGTCGATGGCAGCCCCAAATGGCTCGATCCGTCAGCCCCAAGGCCTGGCTGTGGGGAGTCAGGAGCCACAGAAGGGGAATTGGTGTCCAGGAGGGATGGGATGGGATGGGATGGGATGGGATGGGATGGGATGGGATGGGATGGGATGGGATGGGATGGGGGTTGCATCATGGGGGTGGGATGAAGTTTGGGATTGATGGGGTGGTTTGAACACTTGGAGTGGGGCACTCCAGGGAGGAAAACCAGGAGCTGCTTTTGGGGAGGCACCTGCTGCTTTTTGACAATTTTAGGGCCTCTAAGTGGCTTCTGGGAGGTTGCAGTGAATTTGGGGAAAGTGCCATAAACCCCCCGCAATTTGGGGGGCTGAGGTGAAATCCCCACATTTTGGGAGGGTGAGAGGACCCTAATTGGGAGGGGATCCTGCTGCTTTGCACCCCTTCAATGGGGTGAGAAGTGGCTTGTGAGGGACGGAAGGAAGGAAGGAAGGAAGGAAGGAAGGAAGGAAGGAAGGAAGGAAGGAAGGAAGGAAGGAAGGAAGGAATTTGGAAGGAAGGAAGGAAGGAAGGAAGGAAGGAAGGAAGGAAGGAAGGAAGGAAGGAAGGAAGGAAGGAAGGAAGGAAGGAAGGAAGGAAGGAAGGAAGGAAGGAAGGAAGGAAGGAAGGAAAACAATGCAAGTACTGAATGAAACAAAAAAAAGATAAATAACTGAGTTCTCTTTTAAAAAATATCAATTCCCTCTGAATCCAAAGTTGCAGAAGACTTTTCTTTCCACATTTGGGTTTTGTTTTTATCTCTCATACTTTTTCTGGTTCTTTTCTTTTTTCTCTTGTTTTTAATAGATAAGACCTGCTAGGAAAGGAATGCAGAGCAAAATGAGACCCATTTCTGGCAGGCAATGAAAGTGTCGGCTCCTGGTCTGGTTGCTTTTGTGTGGATCCCTCATCTCTGTGGCACGGGGGGAATAGCAGTGCTGGGAGCCAGCAGCGGGCTCAGGAGCATCCCGCTCTGTCAGCTCTGAGCAGGTGGCACATGTCCTGCTCTCCTGCTGCCCTCCAAAGCACAGAATCCATGGGCAAGTTTAGGCCCAGCTCTGGGCACAGCCAGCATGGCCTGGGCACGGGAACGGGGGCCAAAGCGGGCGGGATCCTTCTGCAGCTGCCTGGTGGTTTCTGGTTTCTGTGCCCAGAGTGCCAGGATGTTCTTAAGAGGTGCTTGTCCATGCAGCCCTTGGACAGGCCGTCCTTGGAAGAGCTCTTCAGTGCTCCTTGGCTGCAGGGTGTTCATGTGCCCTAGAGGATGGCAGGGACCCACAGGCACAGTGTGATCCAGGGGCCTGGCAGGTAACAGCCCCACACAGCTCTTGGCAATCAGTGGCAAAGCAAAGCAGACTATTTTGTCCTGTCTGTAGCTCTGAGCAGGGAGCATCAGAAGGGAACACGCAGCTCTTGGGCTGCAGCTGAGCTGGAGGCCTGCTCTGGCAAGCACTGGTGGCCACCATCCCCCCTGGTTTTGTTTGTCTGGTTCATTGATGGCTGGGGCCCTGGGCAGAACCCTGAGAGCCTGGTGTGGCCCCAGGGAAGGAGAAGGAGCCCCTGGAGAAGCTGTACCAGGTGGGGCTGCTGCTGCTGGAGCCACCAAGGACGAGCTCAAGGACGACAACCTCTTCCTGGAGCTGGCCAGTGGCAGCTGAAGATGATGGACTTTGATTCTGGCACCTTCTCCAAAGACACGCTCCACGGCCAGTGTGCAGGTGAGTCCAGAGCCAGGGGGATGCTCCCAGAGCTGGGCATGGCACGGCCTGGCCGGGCACCAAAGGTTCCCCCTTTGCTGGGGCGGCTGCAGGGAATTCTTCAGTGGCTGCCAAACTGCTTTTGGGCTCTGGGCAGCTGCTGAGGAGGTGGCTGTGCCATGGCTGGCTGCAGGCTGGGCACATGTCCTGCCCTCCTGCTCTGCTCCCAAAGGCAGCAATGCTGGGCAGCTTTGGGCCCTGCTCTGAGCACAGCCAGCACGGCCTGGGCACTGCGGGCGGCTGGGACAAGGCCGTGAAATCCAACATCTGGCCTTGTTTGGGGCTGTATGGTCAAAGTCAGCTCCCTTGGCTCCTCCTTGAGCCCTGGCCAGGCTTAGGAGGAAGCCAAGAGGAGGATGAAAGCAGATGTTCCTGCACTAGAAGTGCTGTCAGTTTGTTTCTCCAGCACTGTCAAAGCTGGGCCCTCTCCCAGCGGGGTTGGAGCCTCAGCTGTGGCTGGAGGCAGCTGCAGGAATTCCCAGTGTCCGGGAGTGGCTCTCCAGTCCTTGGCTGGGACAGCTTCCCCCAGCTGATGGGTGGCTCTGGGTGATGGTAAAGTCTGAGGGTCACTGGGGCTGGATCTTGGTTAATCACTGCAGGCAATCTTTGGCACTGATGACTGGGGGCATTGCTGAGCTGTTCCTGCTGTGATTCTTTGCTAATGATTATGTGCTTTGCTGAGCTTATGCTTTTGTAATTCTTTGCAGATTTGCATTTTATAAATTGCACAATCCCTTCAGTAGGGTCTGTGTCTTTGGTGCTGACCCTGCCCACCAGCAAAACAGGGCCCCATCCTGCCTGAGTGTTACCTGGGAAGACAAAAACCCTCACTCCAAATGTCCCCCCCTTCCTCCTTGTTCCCCCCACTTTATACACTGGCCATGATGTCCTGTGGTCTGGGATATCCCTGGGGTCAGTTGGGGTCACCTGTCCTGGCTGTGACCCCTGCCAAGCTCCCCCTCACCCCCAGCCCCTCCCCAGCGTGGCCGGATGAGGGGCAGGAAAGGCCTTGGCTCTGTGCAAGCTCAGCAAGAACAAAACCATCTCCGTGTGAGCAACGCTGTGCTCAGCACAGAGCCAAACACAGCCCCAGAGAAAGGCCTGGCAAGGAAATTCCCTCTGCCCCAGCCCACAGCAGCACCCCATGGCCATCCACCATCACCACGGCTCCACGGGTTCCTTTCCATGGCCCCGGCCCTGGCCACGGGACCTTGGGCTGGTGGCCATGGCAGCCGACTGTGGCCCAGGGCTCAGTGCCCGTGTCCATGGCAGCAGTGCCCAGCCACGGGCCCTGAGTGCAGGTGACTGTGCCAATCCCCATGGCAGCGGGGCCAAGCGTTGGTGTCCATGGCACCAAAGTGAGGAACGGGTCCCTGTGGCCGCTGCCGTGGCATCAGCGAGTGTCAGTGCAATTGTAGCTGGCACCAGCCCCGGCACCGCTCTGTCCTGAGGGCTGCCATGGCAGCCGAGGGCAGCCACAGGTCTGCGGGCAAGTGGCCACGGACCCTGAGTGCAGCAATGGGTCCTGGGGGGGTTTCCAAGGGAACTGGAACTGATGAGGGTTGCCATGGCATCCAACCCCCTGGGATGTCACACAGCCACCCTGGGATGTCCCACAGCCAACCTGGGATGTCAAAACTCATTCTGTGATGTCACATAGCCACCCTGTGATGTCATAGACACCCTGTGATGTCATAGACACTCTGTGATGTCATGCTACCCATCTGTGATGTCACAGTCCTCTCTGTGATATCACTGTGATAGCTCTGTGATGTCACAGCAGACTCTATGATGTCATACAGCTCCCCTGTGATGTCACACAACCACTCTGTGATGTCACACAAGCACCCTGTGATGTCACAGTCCTATCTGTGATGTCACAACTCTGCACTGTGATGTCACACCAGCACCCTGTGATGTCACAGCCATCTCTGTGATGTCATAGTCTGCCCTGTGATGTCAGAGCCCAATCTGTGATGTCACAGCCAACTCTATGATGTCACAGCACCACTCTCTGATGTCACAGAGCTGCTCCATGATGTCGCCGTAGACTCTATGATGTCATACAGCCACCCTGTGATGTCACACAGCCCCTTTCTGACATCACAGCTGCTCTGTGGCTCTGTGACACAGGCACAGAGGTGTTACCAAAACTTCAGGGAAACAAAACCTCCTCAGCATCAGCGCAGCACGAAGCAGCAGCATTCTTTATTGGGCCGGATGCACGAGGGGAGAGCCCCTCCCAAAGTCATGTGTGCCGAGGTCAGGAATGTTCCTGTTTGCAGACTGTGTTTCACAGACTCATTCCCAGACTGTCCCACAATAAACACACACACGACAATCATTTCCCCAAAATCATTGCATATTTCCCCCACCCCTTTGCACATCCGTTCTTCTGCCCTGGGGCTCTCTTTGGGGGTCCCTGGTGGTCGGTGACCCCAAAGCCAGCCCTGACTGCCCAGTGAACTGGTGAAAGTTGGCACACCTGGGCTGGTTGCTGCCTACAGAATCAGCCTTGTGCGGTTCCATGGCCAGTGGCTTTTGGAGAAGAAGCATTGTATGAACCCACCAGGTGCAAACGGTTTTTCATCTGGTAAATTTCCCCCCTTGGAGGGTTGGGAAGCTTCTCTTCCCTTCAAGCCTTCGGAAGCCTCACTCTGCTCCTTTACTCACATCCCACGAGTTCCTCAGCTGCTTTCACAACCATGTTCTTTACACAGCTCAAAGCAAGTGTCACAAGCACAAGTATTGCTGGGATCCCAGTTAGACTTTGCAAAAGTCAGGCCAACCATCAGTCAGAGAAAATCCAAGTCCTTGAAATATTTTATCCAGTTACTGTCTAATCCTCCCCTTAATTCCCTGCTGGATGCAGCAACTGATTTTATCCTCTCTACCCGATCATCCAATCCAGCATCACATTTGGAATGTGCACACAACAAGTGTTGCTGTTTCAGTTCAAGAATCCACATACTCCCTGTCCATGTAACAGCAATAGGGCTAAAGCCAATCTGCTCTGTAAAGTCATTTTAGCTGTGGCTGGCAATTGTTCCTTTATTTCAGCAAGCCCCAAAGGAGCTGCATTCACTCAGGTTTCCATCTGCAGAGCCCAATGGTGTGTGGCTGCTCTGTTCCTAAAGGCAGATCTTTGCGGAGCAGAGATGAATTCTAAAATCCATCCCGCTGTAGTTCCCGCACTGGGATGTTTCCAAGTTCCATCCCCTTTAACCTTTCCCCACAGTTGGGTTCCCGGTGGTGACTCCTTGCACGAGGGACGGAACGTTAATACCCCCAGTGTCCATGGTGCTCCTGATTCTCCCAGGGCCAAACGTGTGCTCCAAATTCCATCACTTCCCACCCATCCTGGGGCTCCTAAGGATCTGACCGCATCCTGCTGACACACTGTGCCTCTCCAAGGCTTGCTGTTTGTTGGCTGAGCCCAGGTGTCACTGAGAAAGGCAGAATCATTTCTACAAACACAGCCTAGCCTCAGAGCCTGGGCCACAGCCAGGAGCTGCTGCACCTCAGGATTCCAAACAGCTCAAGTGTCTGTCCCAGGGCAATCCCACTTTTCCTTTGTCCTGGGATCCTTTGGCCTTGACCTTGTTAAATCAGGATATTTTATACCCACCTGTAAGGGGTCCCGTGGAAGGCCTGGGCTCCCTTCCCAGCCCAGACACCCCTGAACTGGCTGGAAACATTCCCATTGTCCTGTCTGAGGGTGATTCCATACTGCTGGAATTTGGCAGCTCCAGGGGCTATCAGTGCAATCTGTCAGCTGATCAATATTTCCTGAGGTAATTTCCAGATCCAGTTTGGAAATGTTACAATTCTCAGCAGTATCGTTCTTATGTGTCCATGGTAAGGAATATTCTCCTTCCATCCCTGTCCAGGTGCCCTGGGTGCTATTTCCTTCCACAAGTGTTCCCAGATTTTTGTCAAATTGCTGACTGAAGCTCCCCACGGAACTGGATTTTCTGCACAGGTTGGTGTTGGCAAACAAGCTGTTACAGGGGTCACATTCTGTCATCTGCCAACATCTTGCACTGACTTTGAAAACCGCATTTCCCTTCCCAGAAGTCAGGAACATCGTTTCTATTTTTATTATAGTTACACAATAATTGATCATCTAGATCCAATAAAGAGTATCCCCTTAGAAAATCCTATTCAATACCTAAAACAATAGGATTGATGTAAAACCCCAAACTCCATGGTGTCAGACAGTCTTGTTTCTGCTGTGTTTAATGTGTGCTTGCTGGTTTTACCCGCATGTGATGAACCCTGAGTTTGATTCCTTCTACCTTGAGTGCAGGGTAGGTTACCAGGAGGACTTGAGATGGTCCCTTCCACTTTGGCTGGATTGTTCCAAAATTCCAGGTTCTGATGTACACCGCATCTCCTGGTTGGAAAGGATGTACAGGCGAGTCCAGCCCCAATGATCTGTTGAGAACCATGCACCTTTTAAGGCTTACAAGAGTTAGTCCCAGTGCTATTAAATATTCATTGCAGCAAAACTTCTGAGACTTCCCTTGTCTTGTTGGTGCCACATGGGAAAGCTTCTGGCCATCCAGAAAAAGGATCCACCAATACCAAAATGTGCCAGTCCCCCTTCTGTCTGGGCAGTTCTGCAAAATCAGTTGGCCAAAATCACCTGGTGATTCCCATGTAACGAGCCCTGGAGGCAGCCTTCTTCCTTCAAAACCAATCCCATCTTTCTCAACAACTGATCTATTATTTTTTGCCATTTTTGTGCTTACTAGATGCCTTTGTAAACTGGCCACCATATTCTCCATTTCCTAATGTGTTTCCTGATGTTTTAGTTCCATTATACATTAATTGTGGAGCTCCAATTACCTGCCCACACGGGGTTACCAATCACCTGCTGGGATTTTCCGTAGCTGCTGCTGATGGGGCTGACTGCCTGTCCTGATCACTGGAATCTGGCTTTTGTTGCAGAACATTCAAGTTTTTGCTAGGTATTAGTGCAAGGAGAGCTTTTTCAGCACCCTCTTGAGCTGTTTGGTCAGCCAATGGAGTCCCTGGATTAACTGGGGAGTCTCCAAACCCATGGGCTTTACAAGGGCATCAGGGCCACTTCTTTTGGTTTTGGCACACTCTGCAGTAGGTGACTGATTTCTTTTTGTACTCACTGGAGACCTCTGTGCCCTTTCCTTCCATGTGGCTCCCTGGGCGTCTATTATTCCAAACCCAGAGTTCAAATCAGTCCATATGTTCACCTTTTTTCCTTCAGTGATTTCTAGGAAAGGTCATTCATTCTGCTTTTTGTGCTGATGTGTTCAAAGCTAAAGCCTGGGCTTCTATGACCTGGGTTGAGGTTCCCACTGCACACCCAGCTGCCCGTTTTCCATCCGTACCATGCTGCTCCCACCAGGGTGCAGGTCCAGTGCTGGCTCCTGGATGGGATTGCTCTCGAGGTCCCAGAGTCTGCCAGAACACACTTGTTCCATGGATCCCAGGCAGCCATAGCACAAAGATTCCAACCCTTCTCTTAGAAGGGACTCGAACACTTCCCTGTTCCAACCTTGGGTACCTTGAACCAAACCCTGCAAAGCTTTTGCTGCACCTTACAGGCAGGTCAACAGTTTACACTGGGAAAGGAAAAGGTGCCTTTATCTTACCAGGGGTCTTTCTCTGATTTCCTTTGGAGCAGGGATCAAGGGTTCTTCCCAGAATCCTTCAGTGCTGCCTGCAGGTCCTGCCATCCCTCAGATCTGTTGAAATTCAAGAGGATGAGGCCACGGGGTGTCCCAATGGTGCCTTGGTTCCATGGGCCCCACAGTGTAACCATGGTGTCCTTGGTTCTGCAGTGTCACAATGGACCCTTCATTCCATGAGGCCCCACAGTGTGGCAATGGTCCCTTGAGTCCATGAGGCCCCACAAGGTCACAATGGTCCCTTGGTTCCATGGCCCCGCACTCTCACAATGCTCTCCTTGGCTGCACAAGGTCCCGTAGTGGCACAAGGGTCTCCTTGGTGCAGAGACCAGGGCAGAAGGGTTCCACAAGGCCCCAGAGTGTCACAAGGATCTCCTTGGATCTACAGTGTCAGAACTGACCCTTGGTTACACGAGATCCTCCTGTGTCCCAAGGGCTCGTTGGTTCCACAGGGCCTGATTCTCTAACACTTCAGAGATGGTGTAGGACAGTTTCTATTTTCCCGCAGTTTGGTGACGAAAGGAGCACGCTGGGCAGAGCACGGAGATGCTGCTGCTGTCTGCTCAGGGGAAAGGGTCCAACAAGGCTGAGGGGCTGGGAGGCTGCTGGAAGGGCCGTGCCCCACATGGTACAGCTTTCCTGGGAGGCAGGGAACAGCAGGAGAGACACGCACTGCCCCACAGAGCAGCTGGGCAGGGGGACACTGGGCATGAGGAGGAGGAAATGTCCCTCCCAGGGCAGCGTGGGGGCAGAAGCACCCAGAGGGAGGATGAGCTCAGGGCATGTGTGTGTGCCCAAGGCACAGAGGGTGAGGCTGGGCACAGCTCAGGCCAGGGCTGGAGGTGGCAGGGCAGAGCTGGTGGTGGGGCAGTGAGATGGGAGTGTGCAGCCTGCAGGGACACAGCAGCAGCGGTGGGACAGCGCAGGACAAGCTGTGCTGGACATGGCCAAGGGCCCTGGCAGGGCTGGCAGTGTCCAGGAGAAGCCAAGACTTGGTGCCCAGGGTCATGGCAGCGTATCTTCCACCAAGGGCTTAGAGGACACACCTTGTCCTCAGGCCCTGGGGCCTCCTGGGAATAGCCCCAGAAAGTCTGGGCACTGTAAGCCCCCTGTCCTGCCCTCAGCATTCCCCCACATCCCAGCAGCCTCATTTGGGAATGGCTCTGCTCCAGGATGGCATGCTGCAGAGAATGCAGGTAGATTTTGTGCTCACTCCTGGCATGCAGCTGGACAATAAAGCCTGATCCAGCCCCCCCTCAGCATATGTCCGGCTCTGGCATTGGGGCGGGGCAACTTTGGGAGCAGCCCCAGCCCTGCTCCTGCTCCCGGCTGGGCACCCAGCTGCTGGGACACAGGTGTGTCCTGATGCCACCGTCTACTCCTTTGAGAAGGGGAGGACAGAGTGCATCAGGGAGTTTGGTGTGGCTTACATGCGGCAAGGAGAAGGTGCAGCCCCAAACTGGCTTTCACTTCTAGAACCTTTTGCTATTGCGGGAGCAGCTGCTGGAGCTTTTCAACCGAGCTGCAAGAGTGAAAAGTGTGATGGCATGTCTATCTGAGAAGGAAGGTTCGGTGCCGCAGCCTGTTGTGCACAATTTATATGCTGATAAGAGAAGGGGGTGCTTTTGCAACGTTTTCCTTCCTGACACTTCTGTCTCTGTGAGCTTTAGCTGCTTGGACTCAGGGGTACCGAAGGTATGTGAAAGTGACTGGGATGCGAGAATCATGTTGCACAGGGAACAGGGAAGGTCAGCAAATGTTTCCTGTCCTGGCACATCTCTCAGTCTGAACTGCAGCTGCAGATGCTTCACTTCCGCCAAGGACTCTGCCACCTTGAGAGAAGGATGCGCTCTATGGAGTTGAGAAAGAAAGTGCGTCTCACTAGCTTCTTTCCTCTACTTCATAGACAGCAAAGGGGCTATGAAAGGCAGCACTGGCTTTTTGTTCTAGGACTTCTTCTTTACAAGCAGCTGCTGGATGTTTGGAAGGGGGTTTGGGATATGCAAAAATGAGAGGCTAAGATGGTAAGAGGGTAAGATGGAAGTCATCTGGCAAAAGCAGAGCTCACAAAAGGGCCAGCTGAGAAAGCTCTTGCTGCCTACAACTTCAACTGCACCCCTCAAAGCAGCAGCACACACGCTGCTCTCGGCACTTTCCTTCTCAGCTCTACGCACCATCCTAAGCCTTGCCTCTCCCACACTCAGGATCCAAAGACAACGGCACCAGGGACTGCTCACACACTAAAGGCACCAGGACAAAAGGCTCACCAGCTTGGCCTTTGCATTCCCGCTGACAGCTCCACAGCTTGAACCCAGAGAACTGCCTGCTGCCAACAGCCTTTCCAATCACTCTGAGCACCTCATGACAAGGAGTGTGGGGAATGAATCTCCAGCAGCCTCCTGCCCCAGGCTGTCCCCCGGGAGCAGCCCTGCTCCAGGCCGTGACTGCCACCTGCACAGCCAAAGGACCCAGAGCCGGTGTTACACACCACGGCTGTGCCTGGCACAGAGACACCAGTGGCCACAAAAGTGGCCATGGCACTGTCCACACACAGTCCCTGCTGCTGCTCCCCCAGCCGCTGGCACCAACTCCCAGCCACCCACTCCTAAAGCCACGGGGCCCACTGGGACACTGCGGGGGCTCGTGGAAGCCAGCGGCCATTGTGACACAGCGGGGCTGCACAGAGCCCACGGTGCTTTGTGACCCGTGGCTCCCAGGAGAGCCTTTGTGATGCTGGGGAACTACAAGGAAGCCTGGCTCCTCTGTGACACCACCACAGAAGCTCAGGGGAGCCCTGGAGACCGTGCTGATGCTATGGAACCTGATGCAACCCTGCCTCCTCTGTGACACCACAGAACCTCTGGGAGCCCTGGAGACCGTGGTGATGCTATGGAACCTGATGCAACCCTGCCTCCTCTGTGACACCACAGAACCTCTGGGAGCCCTGGAGACCGTGCTGATGCTATGGAACCTGATGCAACCCTGCCTCCACTGTGACACCACAGAAGCTCAGGGAGCCCTGGAGACTGTGGTGATGCTATGGAACCTGATGCAACCCTGCCTCCACTGTGACACCACAGAACCTCTGGGAGCCCTGGAGACCGTGCTGATGCTATGGAACCTGATGCAACCCTGCCTCCACTGTGACACCACAGAAGCTCGGGGAGCTCTGCAGACCGTGGGGATGCTGGCGAAGCTGACGGAACCCTGGGCACCACAGTGACGCTATGGAACCTGGTGGAACCGAGGGGCCACAGTGACACTGTGGGGCCTTTTGGAAGCAACAGGACCCTGGTGGGAAGCCACGGGATGATTAATCCTGCACGAACCTGCTCCAGGTGGGCTCCTCTCTCCCGGCTTCCACAGGTGCTGCTAGGATCCCACTCCGGCACTGGCTTGGCACGGGCTCACGGCTTCCTTTGGCAATGGCTCTGCTCCAGGATGGCATGCTGCAGAGAATGCAGGTAGATTTTGTGCTCACTCCTGGCATGCAGCTGGACAATAAAGCCTGATCCAGCCCCCCCTCAGCATATGTCCGGCTCTGGCATTGGGGCGGGGCAACTTTGGGAGCAGCCCCAGCCCTGCTCCTGCTCCCGGCTGGGCACCCAGCTGCTGGGACACAGGTGTGTCCTGATGCCACCGTCTACTCCTTTGAGAAGGGGAGGACAGAGTGCATCAGGGAGTTTGGTGTGGCTTACATGCGGCAAGGAGAAGGTGCAGCCCCAAACTGGCTTTCACTTCTAGAACCTTTTGCTATTGCGGGAGCAGCTGCTGGAGCTTTTCAACCGAGCTGCAAGAGTGAAAAGTGTGATGGCATGTCTATCTGAGAAGGAAGGTTCGGTGCCGCAGCCTGTTGTGCACAATTTATATGCTGATAAGAGAAGGGGGTGCTTTTGCAACGTTTTCCTTCCTGACACTTCTGTCTCTGTGAGCTTTAGCTGCTTGGACTCAGGGGTACCGAAGGTGTGTGAAAGTGACTGGGATGCGAGAATCATGTTGCACAGGGAACAGGGAAGGTCAGCAAATGTTTCCTGTCCTGGCACATCTCTCAGTCTGAACTGCAGCTGCAGATGCTTCACTTCCGCCAAGGACTCTGCCACCTTGAGAGAAGGATGCGCTCTATGGAGTTGAGAAAGAAAGTGCGTCTCACTAGCTTCTTTCCTCTACTTCATAGACAGCAAAGGGGCTATGAAAGGCAGCACTGGCTTTTTGTTCTAGGACTTCTTCTTTACAAGCAGCTGCTGGATGTTTGGAAGGGGGTTTGGGATATGCAAAAATGAGAGGCTAAGATGGTAAGAGGGTAAGATGGAAGTCATCTGGCAAAAGCAGAGCTCACAAAAGGGCCAGCTGAGAAAGCTCTTGCTGCCTACAACTTCAACTGCACCCCTCAAAGCAGCAGCACACACGCTGCTCTCGGCACTTTCCTTCTCAGCTCTACGCACCATCCTAAGCCTTGCCTCTCCCACACTCAGGATCCAAAGACAACGGCACCAGGGACTGCTCACACACTAAAGGCACCAGGACAAAAGGCTCACCAGCTTGGCCTTTGCATTCCCGCTGACAGCTCCACAGCTTGAACCCAGAGAACTGCCTGCTGCCAACAGCCTTTCCAATCACTCTGAGCACCTCATGACAAGGAGTGTGGGGAATGAATCTCCAGCAGCCTCCTGCCCCAGGCTGTCCCCCGGGAGCAGCCCTGCTCCAGGCCGTGACTGCCACCTGCACAGCCAAAGGACCCAGAGCCGGTGTTACACACCACGGCTGTGCCTGGCACAGAGACACCAGTGGCCACACAAGTGGCCATGGCACTGTCCACACACAGTCCCTGCTGCTGCTCCCCCAGCCGCTGGCACCAACTCCCAGCCACCCACTCCTAAAGCCACGGGGCCCACTGGGACACTGCGGGGGCTCGTGGAAGCCAGCGGCCATTGTGACACAGCGGGGCTGCACAGAGCCCACGGTGCTTTGTGACCCGTGGCTCCCAGGAGAGCCTTTGTGATGCTGGGGAACTACAAGGAAGCCTGGCTCCTCTGTGACACCACCACAGAAGCTCAGGGGAGCCCTGGAGACCGTGCTGATGCTATGGAACCTGATGCAACCCTGCCTCCTCTGTGACACCACAGATCCTCTGGGAGCCCTGGAGACCGTGGTGATGCTATGGAACCTGATGCAACCCTGCCTCCTCTGTGACACCACAGAACCTCTGGGAGCCCTGGAGACCGTGCTGATGCTATGGAACCTGATGCAACCCTGCCTCCTCTGTGACACCACAGAAGCTCAGGGAGCCCTGGAGACTGTGCTGATGCTATGGAACCTGATGCAACCCTGCCTCCACTGTGACACCACAGAACCTCTGGGAGCCCTGGAGACCGTGCTGATGCTATGGAACCTGATGCAACCCTGCCTCCACTGTGACACCACAGAAGCTCGGGGAGCTCTGCAGACCGTGGGGATGCTGGCGAAGCTGACGGAACCCTGGGCACCACAGTGACGCTATGGAACCTGGTGGAACCGAGGGGCCACAGTGACACTGTGGGGCCTTTTGGAAGCAACAGGACCCTGGTGGGAAGCCACGGGATGATTAATCCTGCACGAACCTGCTCCAGGTGGGCTCCTCTCTCCCGGCTTCCACAGGTGCTGCTAGGATCCCACTCCGGCACTGGCTTGGCACGGGCTCACGGCTTCCTTTGGCAATGGCTCTGCTCCAGGATGGCATGCTGCAGAGAATGCAGGTAGATTTTGTGCTCACTCCTGGCATGCAGCTGGACAATAAAGCCTGATCCAGCCCCCCCTCAGCATATGTCCGGCTCTGGCATTGGGGCGGGGCAACTTTGGGAGCAGCCCCAGCCCTGCTCCTGCTCCCGGCTGGGCACCCAGCTGCTGGGACACAGGTGTGTCCTGATGCCACCGTCTACTCCTTTGAGAAGGGGAGGACAGAGTGCATCAGGGAGTTTGGTGTGGCTTACATGCGGCAAGGAGAAGGTGCAGCCCCAAACTGGCTTTCACTTCTAGAACCTTTTGCTATTGCGGGAGCAGCTGCTGGAGCTTTTCAACCGAGCTGCAAGAGTGAAAAGTGTGATGGCATGTCTATCTGAGAAGGAAGGTTCGGTGCCGCAGCCTGTTGTGCACAATTTATATGCTGATAAGAGAAGGGGGTGCTTTTGCAACGTTTTCCTTCCTGACACTTCTGTCTCTGTGAGCTTTAGCTGCTTGGACTCAGGGGTACCGAAGGTGTGTGAAAGTGACTGGGATGCGAGAATCATGTTGCACAGGGAACAGGGAAGGTCAGCAAATGTTTCCTGTCCTGGCACATCTCTCAGTCTGAACTGCAGCTGCAGATGCTTCACTTCCGCCAAGGACTCTGCCACCTTGAGAGAAGGATGCGCTCTATGGAGTTGAGAAAGAAAGTGCGTCTCACTAGCTTCTTTCCTCTACTTCATAGACAGCAAAGGGGCTATGAAAGGCAGCACTGGCTTTTTGTTCTAGGACTTCTTCTTTACAAGCAGCTGCTGGATGTTTGGAAGGGGGTTTGGGATATGCAAAAATGAGAGGCTAAGATGGTAAGAGGGTAAGATGGAAGTCATCTGGCAAAAGCAGAGCTCACAAAAGGGCCAGCTGAGAAAGCTCTTGCTGCCTACAACTTCAACTGCACCCCTCAAAGCAGCAGCACACACGCTGCTCTCGGCACTTTCCTTCTCAGCTCTACGCACCATCCTAAGCCTTGCCTCTCCCACACTCAGGATCCAAAGACAACGGCACCAGGGACTGCTCACACACTAAAGGCACCAGGAAAAAAGGCTCACCAGCTTGGCCTTTGCATTCCCGCTGACAGCTCCACAGCTTGAACCCAGAGAACTGCCTGCTGCCAACAGCCTTTCCAATCACTCTGAGCACCTCATGACAAGGAGTGTGGGGAATGAATCTCCAGCAGCCTCCTGCCCCAGGCTGTCCCCCGGGAGCAGCCCTGCTCCAGGCCGTGACTGCCACCTGCACAGCCAAAGGACCCGGAGCCGGTGTTACACACCACGGCTGTGCCTGGCACAGAGACACCAGTGGCCACACAAGTGGCCATGGCACTGTCCACACACAGTCCCTGCTGCTGCTCCCCCAGCCGCTGGCACCAACTCCCAGCCACCCACTCCTAAAGCCACGGGGCCCACTGGGACACTGCGGGGGCTCGTGGAAGCCAGCGGCCATTGTGACACAGCGGGGCTGCACAGAGCCCACGGTGCTTTGTGACCCGTGGCTCCCAGGAGAGCCTTTGTGATGCTGGGGAACTACAAGGAAGCCTGGCTCCTCTGTGACACCACCACAGAAGCTCAGGGGAGCCCTGGAGACCGTGCTGATGCTATGGAACCTGATGCAACCCTGCCTCCTCTGTGACACCACAGAACCTCTGGGAGCCCTGGAGACCGTGCTGATGCTATGGAACCTGATGCAACCCTGCCTCCACTGTGACACCACAGAAGCTCAGGGAGCCCTGGAGACTGTGGTGATGCTATGGAACCTGATGCAACCCTGCCTCCACTGTGACACCACAGAACCTCTGGGAGCCCTGGAGACCGTGCTGATGCTATGGAACCTGATGCAACCCTGCCTCCACTGTGACACCACAGAAGCTCGGGGAGCTCTGCAGACCGTGGGGATGCTGGCGAAGCTGACGGAACCCTGGGCACCACAGTGACGCTATGGAACCTGGTGGAACCGAGGAGCCACAGTGACACTGTGGGGCCTTTTGGAAGCAACAGGACCCTGGTGGGAAGCCACGGGATGATTAATCCTGCACGAACCTGCTCCAGGTGGGCTCCTCTCTCCCGGCTTCCACAGGTGCTGCTAGGATCCCACTCCGGCACTGGCTTGGCACGGGCTCACGGCTTCCTTTGGCAATGGCTCTGCTCCAGGATGGCATGCTGCAGAGAATGCAGGTAGATTTTGTGCTCACTCCTGGCATGCAGCTGGACAATAAAGCCTGATCCAGCCCCCCCTCAGCATATGTCCGGCTCTGGCATTGGGGCGGGGCAACTTTGGGAGCAGCCCCAGCCCTGCTCCTGCTCCCGGCTGGGCACCCAGCTGCTGGGACACAGGTGTGTCCTGATGCCACCGTCTACTCCTTTGAGAAGGGGAGGACAGAGTGCATCAGGGAGTTTGGTGTGGCTTACATGCGGCAAGGAGAAGGTGCAGCCCCAAACTGGCTTTCACTTCTAGAACCTTTTGCTATTGCGGGAGCAGCTGCTGGAGCTTTTCAACCGAGCTGCAAGAGTGAAAAGTGTGATGGCATGTCTATCTGAGAAGGAAGGTTCGGTGCCGCAGCCTGTTGTGCACAATTTATATGCTGATAAGAGAAGGGGGTGCTTTTGCAACGTTTTCCTTCCTGACACTTCTGTCTCTGTGAGCTTTAGCTGCTTGGACTCAGGGATACCGAAGGTATGTGAAAGTGACTGGGATGCGAGAATCATGTTGCACAGGGAACAGGGAAGGTCAGCAAATGTTTCCTGTCCTGGCACATCTCTCAGTCTGAACTGCAGCTGCAGATGCTTCACTTCCGCCAAGGACTCTGCCACCTTGAGAGAAGGATGCGCTCTATGGAGTTGAGAAAGAAAGTGCGTCTCACTAGCTTCTTTCCTCTACTTCATAGACAGCAAAGGGGCTATGAAAGGCAGCACTGGCTTTTTGTTCTAGGACTTCTTCTTTACAAGCAGCTGCTGGATGTTTGGAAGGGGGTTTGGGATATGCAAAAATGAGAGGCTAAGATGGTAAGAGGGTAAGATGGAAGTCATCTGGCAAAAGCAGAGCTCACAAAAGGGCCAGCTGAGAAAGCTCTTGCTGCCTACAACTTCAACTGCACCCCTCAAAGCAGCAGCACACACGCTGCTCTCGGCACTTTCCTTCTCAGCTCTACGCACCATCCTAAGCCTTGCCTCTCCCACACTCAGGATCCAAAGACAACGGCACCAGGGACTGCTCACACACTAAAGGCACCAGGACAAAAGGCTCACCAGCTTGGCCTTTGCATTCCCGCTGACAGCTCCACAGCTTGAACCCAGAGAACTGCCTGCTGCCAACAGCCTTTCCAATCACTCTGAGCACCTCATGACAAGGAGTGTGGGGAATGAATCTCCAGCAGCCTCCTGCCCCAGGCTGTCCCCCGGGAGCAGCCCTGCTCCAGGCCGTGACTGCCACCTGCACAGCCAAAGGACCCAGAGCCGGTGTTACACACCACGGCTGTGCCTGGCACAGAGACACCAGTGGCCACACAAGTGGCCATGGCACTGTCCACACACAGTCCCTGCTGCTGCTCCCCCAGCCGCTGGCACCAACTCCCAGCCACCCACTCCTAAAGCCACGGGGCCCACTGGGACACTGCGGGGGCTCGTGGAAGCCAGCGGCCATTGTGACACAGCGGGGCTGCACAGAGCCCACGGTGCTTTGTGACCCGTGGCTCCCAGGAGAGCCTTTGTGATGCTGGGGAACTACAAGGAAGCCTGGCTCCTCTGTGACACCACCACAGAAGCTCAGGGGAGCCCTGGAGACCGTGCTGATGCTATTGAACCTGATGCAACCCTGCCTCCTCTGTGACACCACAGAAGCTCTTGGAGCCCTGGAGACCGTGGTGATGCTATGGAACCTGATGCAACCCTGCCTCCTCTGTGACACCACAGAACCTCTGGGAGCCCTGGAGACCGTGCTGATGCTATGGAACCTGATGCAACCCTGCCTCCACTGTGACACCACAGAAGCTCAGGGAGCCCTGGAGACTGTGGTGATGCTATGGAACCTGATGCAACCCTGCCTCCACTGTGACACCACAGAACCTCTGGGAGCCCTGGAGACCGTGCTGATGCTATGGAACCTGATGCAACCCTGCCTCCACTGTGACACCACAGAAGCTCGGGGAGCTCTGCAGACCGTGGGGATGCTGGCGAAGCTGACGGAACCCTGGGCACCACAGTGATGCTATGGAACCTGGTGGAACCGAGGGGCCACAATGACACTGTGGGGCCTTTTGGAAGCAACAGGACCCTGGTGGGAAGCCACGGGATGATTAATCCTGCACGAACCTGCTCCAGGTGGGCTCCTCTCTCCCGACTTCCACAGGTGCTGCTAGGATCCCACTCCGGCACTGGCTTGGCACGGGCTCACGGCTTCCTTTGGCAATGGCTCTGCTCCAGGATGGCATGCTGCAGAGAATGCAGGTAGATTTTGTGCTCACTCCTGGCATGCAGCTGGACAATAAAGCCTGATCCAGCCCCCCCTCAGCATATGTCCGGCTCTGGCATTGGGGCGGGGCAACTTTGGGAGCAGCCCCAGCCCTGCTCCTGCTCCCGGCTGGGCACCCAGCTGCTGGGACACAGGTGTGTCCTGATGCCACCGTCTACTCCTTTGAGAAGGGGAGGACAGAGTGCATCAGGGAGTTTGGTGTGGCTTACATGCGGCAAGGAGAAGGTGCAGCCCCAAACTGGCTTTCACTTCTAGAACCTTTTGCTATTGCGGGAGCAGCTGCTGGAGCTTTTCAACCGAGCTGCAAGAGTGAAAAGTGTGATGGCATGTCTATCTGAGAAGGAAGGTTCGGTGCCGCAGCCTGTTGTGCACAATTTATATGCTGATAAGAGAAGGGGGTGCTTTTGCAACGTTTTCCTTCCTGACACTTCTGTCTCTGTGAGCTTTAGCTGCTTGGACTCAGGGGTACCGAAGGTGTGTGAAAGTGACTGGGATGCGAGAATCATGTTGCACAGGGAACAGGGAAGGTCAGCAAATGTTTCCTGTCCTGGCACATCTCTCAGTCTGAACTGCAGCTGCAGATGCTTCACTTCCGCCAAGGACTCTGCCACCTTGAGAGAAGGATGCGCTCTATGGAGTTGAGAAAGAAAGTGCGTCTCACTAGCTTCTTTCCTCTACTTCATAGACAGCAAAGGGGCTATGAAAGGCAGCACTGGCTTTTTGTTCTAGGACTTCTTCTTTACAAGCAGCTGCTGGATGTTTGGAAGGGGGTTTGGGATATGCAAAAATGAGAGGCTAAGATGGTAAGAGGGTAAGATGGAAGTCATCTGGCAAAAGCAGAGCTCACAAAAGGGCCAGCTGAGAAAGCTCTTGCTGCCTACAACTTCAACTGCACCCCTCAAAGCAGCAGCACACACGCTGCTCTCGGCACTTTCCTTCTCAGCTCTACGCACCATCCTAAGCCTTGCCTCTCCCACACTCAGGATCCAAAGACAACGGCACCAGGGACTGCTCACACACTAAAGGCACCAGGACAAAAGGCTCACCAGCTTGGCCTTTGCATTCCCGCTGACAGCTCCACAGCTTGAACCCAGAGAACTGCCTGCTGCCAACAGCCTTTCCAATCACTCTGAGCACCTCATGACAAGGAGTGTGGGGAATGAATCTCCAGCAGCCTCCTGCCCCAGGCTGTCCCCCGGGAGCAGCCCTGCTCCAGGCCGTGACTGCCACCTGCACAGCCAAAGGACCCAGAGCCGGTGTTACACACCACGGCTGTGCCTGGCACAGAGACACCAGTGGCCACACAAGTGGCCATGGCACTGTCCACACACAGTCCCTGCTGCTGCTCCCCCAGCCGCTGGCACCAACTCCCAGCCACCCACTCCTAAAGCCACGGGGCCCACTGGGACACTGCGGGGGCTCGTGGAAGCCAGCGGCCATTGTGACACAGCGGGGCTGCACAGAGCCCACGGTGCTTTGTGACCCGTGGCTCCCAGGAGAGCCTTTGTGATGCTGGGGAACTACAAGGAAGCCTGGCTCCTCTGTGACACCACCACAGAAGCTCAGGGGAGCCCTGGAGACCGTGCTGATGCTATTGAACCTGATGCAACCCTGCCTCCTCTGTGACACCACAGAAGCTCTTGGAGCCCTGGAGACCGTGGTGATGCTATGGAACCTGATGCAACCCTGCCTCCTCTGTGACACCACAGAACCTCTGGGAGCCCTGGAGACCGTGCTGATGCTATGGAACCTGATGCAACCCTGCCTCCACTGTGACACCACAGAAGCTCAGGGAGCCCTGGAGACTGTGGTGATGCTATGGAACCTGATGCAACCCTGCCTCCACTGTGACACCACAGAACCTCTGGGAGCCCTGGAGACCGTGCTGATGCTATGGAACCTGATGCAACCCTGCCTCCACTGTGACACCACAGAAGCTCGGGGAGCTCTGCAGACCGTGGGGATGCTGGCGAAGCTGACGGAACCCTGGGCACCACAGTGACGCTATGGAACCTGGTGGAACCGAGGGGCCACAATGACACTGTGGGGCCTTTTGGAAGCAACAGGACCCTGGTGGGAAGCCACGGGATGATTAATCCTGCACGAACCTGCTCCAGGTGGGCTCCTCTCTCCCGACTTCCACAGGTGCTGCTAGGATCCCACTCCGGCACTGGCTTGGCACGGGCTCACGGCTTCCTTTGGCAATGGCTCTGCTCCAGGATGGCATGCTGCAGAGAATGCAGGTAGATTTTGTGCTCACTCCTGGCATGCAGCTGGACAATAAAGCCTGATCCAGCCCCCCCTCAGCATATGTCCGGCTCTGGCATTGGGGCGGGGCAACTTTGGGAGCAGCCCCAGCCCTGCTCCTGCTCCCGGCTGGGCACCCAGCTGCTGGGACACAGGTGTGTCCTGATGCCACCGTCTACTCCTTTGAGAAGGGGAGGACAGAGTGCATCAGGGAGTTTGGTGTGGCTTACATGCGGCAAGGAGAAGGTGCAGCCCCAAACTGGCTTTCACTTCTAGAACCTTTTGCTATTGCGGGAGCAGCTGCTGGAGCTTTTCAACCGAGCTGCAAGAGTGAAAAGTGTGATGGCATGTCTATCTGAGAAGGAAGGTTCGGTGCCACAGCCTGTTGTGCACAATTTATATGCTGATAAGAGAAGGGGGTGCTTTTGCAACGTTTTCCTTCCTGACACTTCTGTCTCTGTGAGCTTTAGCTGCTTGGACTCAGGGGTACCGAAGGTGTGTGAAAGTGACTGGGATGCGAGAATCATGTTGCACAGGGAACAGGGAAGGTCAGCAAATGTTTCCTGTCCTGGCACATCTCTCAGTCTGAACTGCAGCTGCAGATGCTTCACTTCCGCCAAGGACTCTGCCACCTTGAGAGAAGGATGCGCTCTATGGAGTTGAGAAAGAAAGTGCGTCTCACTAGCTTCTTTCCTCTACTTCATAGACAGCAAAGGGGCTATGAAAGGCAGCACTGGCTTTTTGTTCTAGGACTTCTTCTTTACAAGCAGCTGCTGGATGTTTGGAAGGGGGTTTGGGATATGCAAAAATGAGAGGCTAAGATGGTAAGAGGGTAAGATGGAAGTCATCTGGCAAAAGCAGAGCTCACAAAAGGGCCAGCTGAGAAAGCTCTTGCTGCCTACAACTTCAACTGCACCCCTCAAAGCAGCAGCACACACGCTGCTCTCGGCACTTTCCTTCTCAGCTCTACGCACCATCCTAAGCCTTGCCTCTCCCACACTCAGGATCCAAAGACAACGGCACCAGGGACTGCTCACACACTAAAGGCACCAGGACAAAAGGCTCACCAGCTTGGCCTTTGCATTCCCGCTGACAGCTCCACAGCTTGAACCCAGAGAACTGCCTGCTGCCAACAGCCTTTCCAATCACTCTGAGCACCTCATGACAAGGAGTGTGGGGAATGAATCTCCAGCAGCCTCCTGCCCCAGGCTGTCCCCCGGGAGCAGCCCTGCTCCAGGCCGTGACTGCCACCTGCACAGCCAAAGGACCCGGAGCCGGTGTTACACACCACGGCTGTGCCTGGCACAGAGACACCAGTGGCCACACAAGTGGCCATGGCACTGTCCACACACAGTCCCTGCTGCTGCTCCCCCAGCCGCTGGCACCAACTCCCAGCCACCCACTCCTAAAGCCACGGGGCCCACTGGGACACTGCGGGGGCTCGTGGAAGCCAGCGGCCATTGTGACACAGCGGGGCTGCACAGAGCCCACGGTGCTTTGTGACCCGTGGCTCCCAGGAGAGCCTTTGTGATGCTGGGGAACTACAAGGAAGCCTGGCTCCTCTGTGACACCACCACAGAAGCTCAGGGGAGCCCTGGAGACCGTGGTGATGCTATGGAACCTGATGCAACCCTGCCTCCTCTGTGACACCACAGAACCTCTGGGAGCCCTGGAGACCGTGCTGATGCTATGGAACCTGATGCAACCCTGCCTCCTCTGTGACACCACAGAAGCTCAGGGAGCCCTGGAGACTGTGGTGATGCTATGGAACCTGATGCAACCCTGCCTCCACTGTGACACCACAGAACCTCTGGGAGCCCTGGAGACCGTGCTGATGCTATGGAACCTGATGCAACCCTGCCTCCACTGTGACACCACAGAAGCTCGGGGAGCTCTGCAGACCGTGGGGATGCTGGCGAAGCTGACGGAACCCTGGGCACCACAGTGACGCTATGGAACCTGGTGGAACCGAGGGGCCACAGTGACACTGTGGGGCCTTTTGGAAGCAACAGGACCCTGGTGGGAAGCCACGGGATGATTAATCCTGCACGAACCTGCTCCAGGTGGGCTCCTCTCTCCCGGCTTCCACAGGTGCTGCTAGGATCCCACTCCGGCACTGGCTTGGCACGGGCTCACGGCTTCCTTTGGCAATGGCTCTGCTCCAGGATGGCATGCTGCAGAGAATGCAGGTAGATTTTGTGCTCACTCCTGGCATGCAGCTGGACAATAAAGCCTGATCCAGCCCCCCCTCAGCATATGTCCGGCTCTGGCATTGGGGCGGGGCAACTTTGGGAGCAGCCCCAGCCCTGCTCCTGCTCCCGGCTGGGCACCCAGCTGCTGGGACACAGGTGTGTCCTGATGCCACCGTCTACTCCTTTGAGAAGGGGAGGACAGAGTGCATCAGGGAGTTTGGTGTGGCTTACATGCGGCAAGGAGAAGGTGCAGCCCCAAACTGGCTTTCACTTCTAGAACCTTTTGCTATTGCGGGAGCAGCTGCTGGAGCTTTTCAACCGAGCTGCAAGAGTGAAAAGTGTGATGGCATGTCTATCTGAGAAGGAAGGTTCGGTGCCGCAGCCTGTTGTGCACAATTTATATGCTGATAAGAGAAGGGGGTGCTTTTGCAACGTTTTCCTTCCTGACACTTCTGTCTCTGTGAGCTTTAGCTGCTTGGACTCAGGGATACCGAAGGTGTGTGAAAGTGACTGGGATGCGAGAATCATGTTGCACAGGGAACAGGGAAGGTCAGCAAATGTTTCCTGTCCTGGCACATCTCTCAGTCTGAACTGCAGCTGCAGATGCTTCACTTCCGCCAAGGACTCTGCCACCTTGAGAGAAGGATGCGCTCTATGGAGTTGAGAAAGAAAGTGCGTCTCACTAGCTTCTTTCCTCTACTTCATAGACAGCAAAGGGGCTATGAAAGGCAGCACTGGCTTTTTGTTCTAGGACTTCTTCTTTACAAGCAGCTGCTGGATGTTTGGAAGGGGGTTTGGGATATGCAAAAATGAGAGGCTAAGATGGTAAGAGGGTAAGATGGAAGTCATCTGGCAAAAGCAGAGCTCACAAAAGGGCCAGCTGAGAAAGCTCTTGCTGCCTACAACTTCAACTGCACCCCTCAAAGCAGCAGCACACACACTGCTCTCGGCACTTTCCTTCTCAGCTCTACGCACCATCCTAAGCCTTGCCTCTCCCACACTCAGGATCCAAAGACAACGGCACCAGGGACTGCTCACACACTAAAGGCACCAGGACAAAAGGCTCACCAGCTTGGCCTTTGCATTCCCGCTGACAGCTCCACAGCTTGAACCCAGAGAACTGCCTGCTGCCAACAGCCTTTCCAATCACTCTGAGCACCTCATGACAAGGAGTGTGGGGAATGAATCTCCAGCAGCCTCCTGCCCCAGGCTGTCCCCCGGGAGCAGCCCTGCTCCAGGCCGTGACTGCCACCTGCACAGCCAAAGGACCCAGAGCCGGTGTTACACACCACGGCTGTGCCTGGCACAGAGACACCAGTGGCCACACAAGTGGCCATGGCACTGTCCACACACAGTCCCTGCTGCTGCTCCCCCAGCCGCTGGCACCAACTCCCAGCCACCCACTCCTAAAGCCACGGGGCCCACTGGGACACTGCGGGGGCTCGTGGAAGCCAGCGGCCATTGTGACACAGCGGGGCTGCACAGAGCCCACGGTGCTTTGTGACCCGTGGCTCCCAGGAGAGCCTTTGTGATGCTGGGGAACTACAAGGAAGCCTGGCTCCTCTGTGACACCACCACAGAAGCTCAGGGGAGCCCTGGAGACCGTGCTGATGCTATTGAACCTGATGCAACCCTGCCTCCTCTGTGACACCACAGAAGCTCTTGGAGCCCTGGAGACCGTGCTGATGCTATGGAACCTGATGCAACCCTGCCTCCTCTGTGACACCACAGAACCTCTGGGAGCTCTGGAGACCGTGCTGATGCTATGGAACCTGATGCAACCTTGCCTCCACTGTGACACCACAGAAGCTCAGGGAGCCCTGGAGACTGTGGTGATGCTATGGAACCTGATGCAACCCTGCCTCCACTGTGACACCACAGAACCTCTGGGAGCCCTGGAGACCGTGCTGATGCTATGGAACCTGATGCAACCCTGCCTCCACTGTGACACCACAGAAGCTCGGGGAGCTCTGCAGACCGTGGGGATGCTGGCGAAGCTGACGGAACCCTGGGCACCACAGTGACGCTATGGAACCTGGTGGAACCGAGGGGCCACAGTGACACTGTGGGGCCTTTTGGAAGCAACAGGACCCTGGTGGGAAGCCACGGGATGATTAATCCTGCACGAACCTGCTCCAGGTGGGCTCCTCTCTCCCGGCTTCCACAGGTGCTGCTAGGATCCCACTCCGGCACTGGCTTGGCACGGGCTCACGGCTTCCTTTGGCAATGGCTCTGCTCCAGGATGGCATGCTGCAGAGAATGCAGGTAGATTTTGTGCTCACTCCTGGCATGCAGCTGGACAATAAAGCCTGATCCAGCCCCCCCTCAGCATATGTCCGGCTCTGGCATTGGGGCGGGGCAACTTTGGGAGCAGCCCCAGCCCTGCTCCTGCTCCCGGCTGGGCACCCAGCTGCTGGGACACAGGTGTGTCCTGATGCCACCGTCTACTCCTTTGAGAAGGGGAGGACAGAGTGCATCAGGGAGTTTGGTGTGGCTTACATGCGGCAAGGAGAAGGTGCAGCCCCAAACTGGCTTTCACTTCTAGAACCTTTTGCTATTGCGGGAGCAGCTGCTGGAGCTTTTCAACCGAGCTGCAAGAGTGAAAAGTGTGATGGCATGTCTATCTGAGAAGGAAGGTTCGGTGCCGCAGCCTGTTGTGCACAATTTATATGCTGATAAGAGAAGGGGGTGCTTTTGCAACGTTTTCCTTCCTGACACTTCTGTCTCTGTGAGCTTTAGCTGCTTGGACTCAGGGGTACCGAAGGTGTGTGAAAGTGACTGGGATGCGAGAATCATGTTGCACAGGGAACAGGGAAGGTCAGCAAATGTTTCCTGTCCTGGCACATCTCTCAGTCTGAACTGCAGCTGCAGATGCTTCACTTCCGCCAAGGACTCTGCCACCTTGAGAGAAGGATGCGCTCTATGGAGTTGAGAAAGAAAGTGCGTCTCACTAGCTTCTTTCCTCTACTTCATAGACAGCAAAGGGGCTATGAAAGGCAGCACTGGCTTTTTGTTCTAGGACTTCTTCTTTACAAGCAGCTGCTGGATGTTTGGAAGGGGGTTTGGGATATGCAAAAATGAGAGGCTAAGATGGTAAGAGGGTAAGATGGAAGTCATCTGGCAAAAGCAGAGCTCACAAAAGGGCCAGCTGAGAAAGCTCTTGCTGCCTACAACTTCAACTGCACCCCTCAAAGCAGCAGCACACACGCTGCTCTCGGCACTTTCCTTCTCAGCTCTACGCACCATCCTAAGCCTTGCCTCTCCCACACTCAGGATCCAAAGACAACGGCACCAGGGACTGCTCACACACTAAAGGCACCAGGACAAAAGGCTCACCAGCTTGGCCTTTGCATTCCCGCTGACAGCTCCACAGCTTGAACCCAGAGAACTGCCTGCTGCCAACAGCCTTTCCAATCACTCTGAGCACCTCATGACAAGGAGTGTGGGGAATGAATCTCCAGCAGCCTCCTGCCCCAGGCTGTCCCCCGGGAGCAGCCCTGCTCCAGGCCGTGACTGCCACCTGCACAGCCAAAGGACCCGGAGCCGGTGTTACACACCACGGCTGTGCCTGGCACAGAGACACCAGTGGCCACACAAGTGGCCATGGCACTGTCCACACACAGTCCCTGCTGCTGCTCCCCCAGCCGCTGGCACCAACTCCCAGCCACCCACTCCTAAAGCCACGGGGCCCACTGGGACACTGCGGGGGCTCGTGGAAGCCAGCGGCCATTGTGACACAGCGGGGCTGCACAGAGCCCACGGTGCTTTGTGACCCGTGGCTCCCAGGAGAGCCTTTGTGATGCTGGGGAACTACAAGGAAGCCTGGCTCCTCTGTGACACCACCACAGAAGCTCAGGGGAGCCCTGGAGACCGTGGTGATGCTATGGAACCTGATGCAACCCTGCCTCCTCTGTGACACCACAGAACCTCTGGGAGCCCTGGAGACCGTGCTGATGCTATGGAACCTGATGCAACCCTGCCTCCACTGTGACACCACAGAAGCTCAGGGAGCCCTGGAGACTGTGGTGATGCTATGGAACCTGATGCAACCCTGCCTCCACTGTGACACCACAGAACCTCTGGGAGCCCTGGAGACCGTGCTGATGCTATGGAACCTGATGCAACCCTGCCTCCACTGTGACACCACAGAAGCTCGGGGAGCTCTGCAGACCGTGGGGATGCTGGCGAAGCTGACGGAACCCTGGGCACCACAGTGACGCTATGGAACCTGGTGGAACCGAGGGGCCACAGTGACACTGTGGGGCCTTTTGGAAGCAACAGGACCCTGGTGGGAAGCCACGGGATGATTAATCCTGCACGAACCTGCTCCAGGTGGGCTCCTCTCTCCCGGCTTCCACAGGTGCTGCTAGGATCCCACTCCGGCACTGGCTTGGCACGGGCTGACGGCTTCCTTTGGCAATGGCTCTGCTCCAGGATGGCATGCTGCAGAGAATGCAGGTAGATTTTGTGCTCACTCCTGGCATGCAGCTGGACAATAAAGCCTGATCCAGCCCCCCCTCAGCATATGTCCGGCTCTGGCATTGGGGCGGGGCAACTTTGGGAGCAGCCCCAGCCCTGCTCCTGCTCCCGGCTGGGCACCCAGCTGCTGGGACACAGGTGTGTCCTGATGCCACCGTCTACTCCTTTGAGAAGGGGAGGACAGAGTGCATCAGGGAGTTTGGTGTGGCTTACATGCGGCAAGGAGAAGGTGCAGCCCCAAACTGGCTTTCACTTCTAGAACCTTTTGCTATTGCGGGAGCAGCTGCTGGAGCTTTTCAACCGAGCTGCAAGAGTGAAAAGTGTGATGGCATGTCTATCTGAGAAGGAAGGTTCGGTGCCGCAGCCTGTTGTGCACAATTTATATGCTGATAAGAGAAGGGGGTGCTTTTGCAACGTTTTCCTTCCTGACACTTCTGTCTCTGTGAGCTTTAGCTGCTTGGACTCAGGGATACCGAAGGTATGTGAAAGTGACTGGGATGCGAGAATCATGTTGCACAGGGAACAGGGAAGGTCAGCAAATGTTTCCTGTCCTGGCACATCTCTCAGTCTGAACTGCAGCTGCAGATGCTTCACTTCCGCCAAGGACTCTGCCACCTTGAGAGAAGGATGCGCTCTATGGAGTTGAGAAAGAAAGTGCGTCTCACTAGCTTCTTTCCTCTACTTCATAGACAGCAAAGGGGCTATGAAAGGCAGCACTGGCTTTTTGTTCTAGGACTTCTTCTTTACAAGCAGCTGCTGGATGTTTGGAAGGGGGTTTGGGATATGCAAAAATGAGAGGCTAAGATGGTAAGAGGGTAAGATGGAAGTCATCTGGCAAAAGCAGAGCTCACAAAAGGGCCAGCTGAGAAAGCTCTTGCTGCCTACAACTTCAACTGCACCCCTCAAAGCAGCAGCACACACGCTGCTCTCGGCACTTTCCTTCTCAGCTCTACGCACCATCCTAAGCCTTGCCTCTCCCACACTCAGGATCCAAAGACAACGGCACCAGGGACTGCTCACACACTAAAGGCACCAGGACAAAAGGCTCACCAGCTTGGCCTTTGCATTCCCGCTGACAGCTCCACAGCTTGAACCCAGAGAACTGCCTGCTGCCAACAGCCTTTCCAATCACTCTGAGCACCTCATGACAAGGAGTGTGGGGAATGAATCTCCAGCAGCCTCCTGCCCCAGGCTGTCCCCCGGGAGCAGCCCTGCTCCAGGCTGTGACTGCCACCTGCACAGCCAAAGGACCCGGAGCCGGTGTTACACACCACGGCTGTGCCTGGCACAGAGACACCAGTGGCCACACAAGTGGCCATGGCACTGTCCACACACAGTCCCTGCTGCTGCTCCCCCAGCCGCTGGCACCAACTCCCAGCCACCCACTCCTAAAGCCACGGGGCCCACTGGGACATTGCGGGGGCTCGTGGAAGCCAGCGGCCATTGTGACACAGCGGGGCTGCACAGAGCCCACGGTGCTTTGTGACCCGTGGCTCCCAGGAGAGCCTTTGTGATGCTGGGGAACTACAAGGAAGCCTGGCTCCTCTGTGACACCACCACAGAAGCTCAGGGGAGCCCTGGAGACTGTGCTGATGCTATTGAACCTGATGCAACCCTGCCTCCTCTGTGACACCACAGAAGCTCTTGGAGCCCTGGAGACCGTGGTGATGCTATGGAACCTGATGCAACCCTGCCTCCTCTGTGACACCACAGAACCTCTGGGAGCTCTGGAGACCGTGCTGATGCTATGGAACCTGATGCAACCCTGCCTCCACTGTGACACCACAGAAGCTCAGGGAGCCCTGGAGACTGTGGTGATGCTATGGAACCTGATGCAACCCTGCCTCCACTGTGACACCACAGAACCTCTGGGAGCCCTGGAGACCGTGCTGATGCTATGGAACCTGATGCAACCCTGCCTCCACTGTGACACCACAGAAGCTCGGGGAGCTCTGCAGACCGTGGGGATGCTGGCGAAGCTGACGGAACCCTGGGCACCACAGTGACGCTATGGAACCTGGTGGAACCGAGGGGCCACAGTGACACTGTGGGGCCTTTTGGAAGCAACAGGACCCTGGTGGGAAGCCACGGGATGATTAATCCTGCACGAACCTGCTCCAGGTGGGCTCCTCTCTCCCGGCTTCCACAGGTGCTGCTAGGATCCCACTCCGGCACTGGCTTGGCACGGGCTCACGGCTTCCTTTGGCAATGGCTCTGCTCCAGGATGGCATGCTGCAGAGAATGCAGGTAGATTTTGTGCTCACTCCTGGCATGCAGCTGGACAATAAAGCCTGATCCAGCCCCCCCTCAGCATATGTCCGGCTCTGGCATTGGGGCGGGGCAACTTTGGGAGCAGCCCCAGCCCTGCTCCTGCTCCCGGCTGGGCACCCAGCTGCTGGGACACAGGTGTGTCCTGATGCCACCGTCTACTCCTTTGAGAAGGGGAGGACAGAGTGCATCAGGGAGTTTGGTGTGGCTTACATGCGGCAAGGAGAAGGTGCAGCCCCAAACTGGCTTTCACTTCTAGAACCTTTTGCTATTGCGGGAGCAGCTGCTGGAGCTTTTCAACCGAGCTGCAAGAGTGAAAAGTGTGATGGCATGTCTATCTGAGAAGGAAGGTTCGGTGCCGCAGCCTGTTGTGCACAATTTATATGCTGATAAGAGAAGGGGGTGCTTTTGCAACGTTTTCCTTCCTGACACTTCTGTCTCTGTGAGCTTTAGCTGCTTGGACTCAGGGATACCGAAGGTATGTGAAAGTGACTGGGATGCGAGAATCATGTTGCACAGGGAACAGGGAAGGTCAGCAAATGTTTCCTGTCCTGGCACATCTCTCAGTCTGAACTGCAGCTGCAGATGCTTCACTTCCGCCAAGGACTCTGCCACCTTGAGAGAAGGATGCGCTCTATGGAGTTGAGAAAGAAAGTGCGTCTCACTAGCTTCTTTCCTCTACTTCATAGACAGCAAAGGGGCTATGAAAGGCAGCACTGGCTTTTTGTTCTAGGACTTCTTCTTTACAAGCAGCTGCTGGATGTTTGGAAGGGGGTTTGGGATATGCAAAAATGAGAGGCTAAGATGGTAAGAGGGTAAGATGGAAGTCATCTGGCAAAAGCAGAGCTCACAAAAGGGCCAGCTGAGAAAGCTCTTGCTGCCTACAACTTCAACTGCACCCCTCAAAGCAGCAGCACACACGCTGCTCTCGGCACTTTCCTTCTCAGCTCTACGCACCATCCTAAGCCTTGCCTCTCCCACACTCAGGATCCAAAGACAACGGCACCAGGGACTGCTCACACACTAAAGGCACCAGGACAAAAGGCTCACCAGCTTGGCCTTTGCATTCCCGCTGACAGCTCCACAACTTGAACCCAGAGAACTGCCTGCTGCCAACAGCCTTTCCAATCACTCTGAGCACCTCATGACAAGGAGTGTGGGGAATGAATCTCCAGCAGCC
Organism: Aphelocoma coerulescens; assembly: GCF_041296385.1. NCBI lineage: Eukaryota > Metazoa > Chordata > Aves > Passeriformes > Corvidae > Aphelocoma > Aphelocoma coerulescens. The sequence goes on along the minus strand of NW_027183508.1, from coordinate 394,509 downwards.
TCCTGCCCCAGGCTGTCCCCCGGGAGCAGCCCTGCTCCAGGCCGTGACTGCCACCTGCACAGCCAAAGGACCCAGAGCCGGTGTTACACACCACGGCTGTGCCTGGCACAGAGACACCAGTGGCCACACAAGTGGCCATGGCACTGTCCACACACAGTCCCTGCTGCTGCTCCCCCAGCCGCTGGCACCAACTCCCAGCCACCCACTCCTAAAGCCATGGGGCCCACTGGGACACTGCGGGGGCTCGTGGAAGCCAGCGGCCATTGTGACACAGCGGGGCTGCACAGAGCCCACGGTGCTTTGTGACCCGTGGCTCCCAGGAGAGCCTTTGTGATGCTGGGGAACTACAAGGAAGCCTGGCTCCTCTGTGACACCACCACAGAAGCTCAGGGGAGCCCTGGAGACCGTGCTGATGCTATTGAACCTGATGCAACCCTGCCTCCTCTGTGACACCACAGAAGCTCTTGGAGCCCTGGAGACCGTGGTGATGCTATGGAACCTGATGCAACCCTGCCTCCTCTGTGACACCACAGAACCTCTGGGAGCTCTGGAGACCGTGCTGATGCTATGGAACCTGATGCAACCCTGCCTCCACTGTGACACCACAGAAGCTCAGGGAGCCCTGGAGACTGTGGTGATGCTATGGAACCTGATGCAACCCTGCCTCCACTGTGACACCACAGAACCTCTGGGAGCCCTGGAGACCGTGCTGATGCTATGGAACCTGATGCAACCCTGCCTCCACTGTGACACCACAGAAGCTCGGGGAGCTCTGCAGACCGTGGGGATGCTGGCGAAGCTGACGGAACCCTGGGCACCACAGTGACGCTATGGAACCTGGTGGAACCGAGGGGCCACAGTGACACTGTGGGGCCTTTTGGAAGCAACAGGACCCTGGTGGGAAGCCACGGGATGATTAATCCTGCACGAACCTGCTCCAGGTGGGCTCCTCTCTCCCGGCTTCCACAGGTGCTGCTAGGATCCCACTCCGGCACTGGCTTGGCACGGGCTCACGGCTTCCTTTGGCAATGGCTCTGCTCCAGGATGGCATGCTGCAGAGAATGCAGGTAGATTTTGTGCTCACTCCTGGCATGCAGCTGGACAATAAAGCCTGATCCAGCCCCCCCTCAGCATATGTCCGGCTCTGGCATTGGGGCGGGGCAACTTTGGGAGCAGCCCCAGCCCTGCTCCTGCTCCCGGCTGGGCACCCAGCTGCTGGGACACAGGTGTGTCCTGATGCCACCGTCTACTCCTTTGAGAAGGGGAGGACAGAGTGCATCAGGGAGTTTGGTGTGGCTTACATGCGGCAAGGAGAAGGTGCAGCCCCAAACTGGCTTTCACTTCTAGAACCTTTTGCTATTGCGGGAGCAGCTGCTGGAGCTTTTCAACCGAGCTGCAAGAGTGAAAAGTGTGATGGCATGTCTATCTGAGAAGGAAGGTTCGGTGCCGCAGCCTGTTGTGCACAATTTATATGCTGATAAGAGAAGGGGGTGCTTTTGCAACGTTTTCCTTCCTGACACTTCTGTCTCTGTGAGCTTTAGCTGCTTGGACTCAGGGGTACCGAAGGTGTGTGAAAGTGACTGGGATGCGAGAATCATGTTGCACAGGGAACAGGGAAGGTCAGCAAATGTTTCCTGTCCTGGCACATCTCTCAGTCTGAACTGCAGCTGCAGATGCTTCACTTCCGCCAAGGACTCTGCCACCTTGAGAGAAGGATGCGCTCTATGGAGTTGAGAAAGAAAGTGCGTCTCACTAGCTTCTTTCCTCTACTTCATAGACAGCAAAGGGGCTATGAAAGGCAGCACTGGCTTTTTGTTCTAGGACTTCTTCTTTACAAGCAGCTGCTGGATGTTTGGAAGGGGGTTTGGGATATGCAAAAATGAGAGGCTAAGATGGTAAGAGGGTAAGATGGAAGTCATCTGGCAAAAGCAGAGCTCACAAAAGGGCCAGCTGAGAAAGCTCTTGCTGCCTACAACTTCAACTGCACCCCTCAAAGCAGCAGCACACACGCTGCTCTCGGCACTTTCCTTCTCAGCTCTACGCACCATCCTAAGCCTTGCCTCTCCCACACTCAGGATCCAAAGACAACGGCACCAGGGACTGCTCACACACTAAAGGCACCAGGACAAAAGGCTCACCAGCTTGGCCTTTGCATTCCCGCTGACAGCTCCACAGCTTGAACCCAGAGAACTGCCTGCTGCCAACAGCCTTTCCAATCACTCTGAGCACCTCATGACAAGGAGTGTGGGGAATGAATCTCCAGCAGCCTCCTGCCCCAGGCTGTCCCCCGGGAGCAGCCCTGCTCCAGGCCGTGACTGCCACCTGCACAGCCAAAGGACCCGGAGCCGGTGTTACACACCACGGCTGTGCCTGGCACAGAGACACCAGTGGCCACACAAGTGGCCATGGCACTGTCCACACACAGTCCCTGCTGCTGCTCCCCCAGCCGCTGGCACCAACTCCCAGCCACCCACTCCTAAAGCCACGGGGCCCACTGGGACACTGCGGGGGCTCGTGGAAGCCAGCGGCCATTGTGACACAGCGGGGCTGCACAGAGCCCACGGTGCTTTGTGACCCGTGGCTCCCAGGAGAGCCTTTGTGATGCTGGGGAACTACAAGGAAGCCTGGCTCCTCTGTGACACCACCACAGAAGCTCAGGGGAGCCCTGGAGACCGTGCTGATGCTATTGAACCTGATGCAACCCTGCCTCCTCTGTGACACCACAGAAGCTCTTGGAGCCCTGGAGACCGTGGTGATGCTATGGAACCTGATGCAACCCTGCCTCCTCTGTGACACCACAGAACCTCTGGGAGCTCTGGAGACCGTGCTGATGCTATGGAACCTGATGCAACCCTGCCTCCACTGTGACACCACAGAAGCTCAGGGAGCCCTGGAGACTGTGGTGATGCTATGGAACCTGATGCAACCCTGCCTCCACTGTGACACCACAGAACCTCTGGGAGCCCTGGAGACCGTGCTGATGCTATGGAACCTGATGCAACCCTGCCTCCACTGTGACACCACAGAAGCTCGGGGAGCTCTGCAGACCGTGGGGATGCTGGCGAAGCTGACGGAACCCTGGGCACCACAGTGACGCTATGGAACCTGGTGGAACCGAGGGGCCACAGTGACACTGTGGGGCCTTTTGGAAGCAACAGGACCCTGGTGGGAAGCCACGGGATGATTAATCCTGCACGAACCTGCTCCAGGTGGGCTCCTCTCTCCCGGCTTCCACAGGTGCTGCTAGGATCCCACTCCGGCACTGGCTTGGCACGGGCTCACGGCTTCCTTTGGCAATGGCTCTGCTCCAGGATGGCATGCTGCAGAGAATGCAGGTAGATTTTGTGCTCACTCCTGGCATGCAGCTGGACAATAAAGCCTGATCCAGCCCCCCCTCAGCATATGTCCGGCTCTGGCATTGGGGCGGGGCAACTTTGGGAGCAGCCCCAGCCCTGCTCCTGCTCCCGGCTGGGCACCCAGCTGCTGGGACACAGGTGTGTCCTGATGCCACCGTCTACTCCTTTGAGAAGGGGAGGACAGAGTGCATCAGGGAGTTTGGTGTGGCTTACATGCGGCAAGGAGAAGGTGCAGCCCCAAACTGGCTTTCACTTCTAGAACCTTTTGCTATTGCGGGAGCAGCTGCTGGAGCTTTTCAACCGAGCTGCAAGAGTGAAAAGTGTGATGGCATGTCTATCTGAGAAGGAAGGTTCGGTGCCGCAGCCTGTTGTGCACAATTTATATGCTGATAAGAGAAGGGGGTGCTTTTGCAACGTTTTCCTTCCTGACACTTCTGTCTCTGTGAGCTTTAGCTGCTTGGACTCAGGGGTACCGAAGGTGTGTGAAAGTGACTGGGATGCGAGAATCATGTTGCACAGGGAACAGGGAAGGTCAGCAAATGTTTCCTGTCCTGGCACATCTCTCAGTCTGAACTGCAGCTGCAGATGCTTCACTTCCGCCAAGGACTCTGCCACCTTGAGAGAAGGATGCGCTCTATGGAGTTGAGAAAGAAAGTGCGTCTCACTAGCTTCTTTCCTCTACTTCATAGACAGCAAAGGGGCTATGAAAGGCAGCACTGGCTTTTTGTTCTAGGACTTCTTCTTTACAAGCAGCTGCTGGATGTTTGGAAGGGGGTTTGGGATATGCAAAAATGAGAGGCTAAGATGGTAAGAGGGTAAGATGGAAGTCATCTGGCAAAAGCAGAGCTCACAAAAGGGCCAGCTGAGAAAGCTCTTGCTGCCTACAACTTCAACTGCACCCCTCAAAGCAGCAGCACACACGCTGCTCTCGGCACTTTCCTTCTCAGCTCTACGCACCATCCTAAGCCTTGCCTCTCCCACACTCAGGATCCAAAGACAACGGCACCAGGGACTGCTCACACACTAAAGGCACCAGGACAAAAGGCTCACCAGCTTGGCCTTTGCATTCCCGCTGACAGCTCCACAGCTTGAACCCAGAGAACTGCCTGCTGCCAACAGCCTTTCCAATCACTCTGAGCACCTCATGACAAGGAGTGTGGGGAATGAATCTCCAGCAGCCTCCTGCCCCAGGCTGTCCCCCGGGAGCAGCCCTGCTCCAGGCCGTGACTGCCACCTGCACAGCCAAAGGACCCGGAGCCGGTGTTACACACCACGGCTGTGCCTGGCACAGAGACACCAGTGGCCACACAAGTGGCCATGGCACTGTCCACACACAGTCCCTGCTGCTGCTCCCCCAGCCGCTGGCACCAACTCCCAGCCACCCACTCCTAAAGCCACGGGGCCCACTGGGACACTGCGGGGGCTCGTGGAAGCCAGCGGCCATTGTGACACAGCGGGGCTGCACAGAGCCCACGGTGCTTTGTGACCCGTGGCTCCCAGGAGAGCCTTTGTGATGCTGGGGAACTACAAGGAAGCCTGGCTCCTCTGTGACACCACCACAGAAGCTCAGGGGAGCCCTGGAGACCGTGGTGATGCTATGGAACCTGATGCAACCCTGCCTCCTCTGTGACACCACAGAACCTCTGGGAGCCCTGGAGACCGTGCTGATGCTATGGAACCTGATGCAACCCTGCCTCCACTGTGACACCACAGAAGCTCAGGGAGCCCTGGAGACTGTGGTGATGCTATGGAACCTGATGCAACCCTGCCTCCACTGTGACACCACAGAACCTCTGGGAGCCCTGGAGACCGTGCTGATGCTATGGAACCTGATGCAACCCTGCCTCCACTGTGACACCACAGAAGCTCGGGGAGCTCTGCAGACCGTGGGGATGCTGGCGAAGCTGACGGAACCCTGGGCACCACAGTGACGCTATGGAACCTGGTGGAACCGAGGGGCCACAGTGACACTGTGGGGCCTTTTGGAAGCAACAGGACCCTGGTGGGAAGCCACGGGATGATTAATCCTGCACGAACCTGCTCCAGGTGGGCTCCTCTCTCCCGGCTTCCACAGGTGCTGCTAGGATCCCACTCCGGCACTGGCTTGGCACGGGCTCACGGCTTCCTTTGGCAATGGCTCTGCTCCAGGATGGCATGCTGCAGAGAATGCAGGTAGATTTTGTGCTCACTCCTGGCATGCAGCTGGACAATAAAGCCTGATCCAGCCCCCCCTCAGCATATGTCCGGCTCTGGCATTGGGGCGGGGCAACTTTGGGAGCAGCCCCAGCCCTGCTCCTGCTCCCGGCTGGGCACCCAGCTGCTGGGACACAGGTGTGTCCTGATGCCACCGTCTACTCCTTTGAGAAGGGGAGGACAGAGTGCATCAGGGAGTTTGGTGTGGCTTACATGCGGCAAGGAGAAGGTGCAGCCCCAAACTGGCTTTCACTTCTAGAACCTTTTGCTATTGCGGGAGCAGCTGCTGGAGCTTTTCAACCGAGCTGCAAGAGTGAAAAGTGTGATGGCATGTCTATCTGAGAAGGAAGGTTCGGTGCCGCAGCCTGTTGTGCACAATTTATATGCTGATAAGAGAAGGGGGTGCTTTTGCAACGTTTTCCTTCCTGACACTTCTGTCTCTGTGAGCTTTAGCTGCTTGGACTCAGGGATACCGAAGGTATGTGAAAGTGACTGGGATGCGAGAATCATGTTGCACAGGGAACAGGGAAGGTCAGCAAATGTTTCCTGTCCTGGCACATCTCTCAGTCTGAACTGCAGCTGCAGATGCTTCACTTCCGCCAAGGACTCTGCCACCTTGAGAGAAGGATGCGCTCTATGGAGTTGAGAAAGAAAGTGCGTCTCACTAGCTTCTTTCCTCTACTTCATAGACAGCAAAGGGGCTATGAAAGGCAGCACTGGCTTTTTGTTCTAGGACTTCTTCTTTACAAGCAGCTGCTGGATGTTTGGAAGGGGGTTTGGGATATGCAAAAATGAGAGGCTAAGATGGTAAGAGGGTAAGATGGAAGTCATCTGGCAAAAGCAGAGCTCACAAAAGGGCCAGCTGAGAAAGCTCTTGCTGCCTACAACTTCAACTGCACCCCTCAAAGCAGCAGCACACACGCTGCTCTCGGCACTTTCCTTCTCAGCTCTACGCACCATCCTAAGCCTTGCCTCTCCCACACTCAGGATCCAAAGACAACGGCACCAGGGACTGCTCACACACTAAAGGCACCAGGACAAAAGGCTCACCAGCTTGGCCTTTGCATTCCCGCTGACAGCTCCACAGCTTGAACCCAGAGAACTGCCTGCTGCCAACAGCCTTTCCAATCACTCTGAGCACCTCATGACAAGGAGTGTGGGGAATGAATCTCCAGCAGCCTCCTGCCCCAGGCTGTCCCCCGGGAGCAGCCCTGCTCCAGGCTGTGACTGCCACCTGCACAGCCAAAGGACCCGGAGCCGGTGTTACACACTACGGCTGTGCCTGGCACAGAGACACCAGTGGCCACACAAGTGGCCATGGCACTGTCCACACACAGTCCCTGCTGCTGCTCCCCCAGCCGCTGGCACCAACTCCCAGCCACCCACTCCTAAAGCCACGGGGCCCACTGGGACATTGCGGGGGCTCGTGGAAGCCAGCGGCCATTGTGACACAGCGGGGCTGCACAGAGCCCACGGTGCTTTGTGACCCGTGGCTCCCAGGAGAGCCTTTGTGATGCTGGGGAACTACAAGGAAGCCTGGCTCCTCTGTGACACCACCACAGAAGCTCAGGGGAGCCCTGGAGACTGTGCTGATGCTATTGAACCTGATGCAACCCTGCCTCCTCTGTGACACCACAGAAGCTCTTGGAGCCCTGGAGACCGTGGTGATGCTATGGAACCTGATGCAACCCTGCCTCCACTGTGACACCACAGAACCTCTGGGAGCTCTGGAGACCGTGCTGATGCTATGGAACCTGATGCAACCCTGCCTCCACTGTGACACCACAGAAGCTCAGGGAGCCCTGGAGACTGTGGTGATGCTATGGAACCTGATGCAACCCTGCTTCCACTGTGACACCACAGAACCTCTGGGAGCCCTGGAGACCGTGCTGATGCTATGGAACCTGATGCAACCCTGCCTCCACTGTGACACCACAGAAGCTCGGGGAGCTCTGCAGACCGTGGGGATGCTGGCGAAGCTGACGGAACCCTGGGCACCACAGTGACGCTATGGAACCTGGTGGAACCGAGGGGCCACAGTGACACTGTGGGGCCTTTTGGAAGCAACAGGACCCTGGTGGGAAGCCACGGGATGATTAATCCTGCACGAACCTGCTCCAGGTGGGCTCCTCTCTCCCGGCTTCCACAGGTGCTGCTAGGATCCCACTCCGGCACTGGCTTGGCACGGGCTCACGGCTTCCTTTGGCAATGGCTCTGCTCCAGGATGGCATGCTGCAGAGAATGCAGGTAGATTTTGTGCTCACTCCTGGCATGCAGCTGGACAATAAAGCCTGATCCAGCCCCCCCTCAGCATATGTCCGGCTCTGGCATTGGGGCGGGGCAACTTTGGGAGCAGCCCCAGCCCTGCTCCTGCTCCCGGCTGGGCACCCAGCTGCTGGGACACAGGTGTGTCCTGATGCCACCGTCTACTCCTTTGAGAAGGGGAGGACAGAGTGCATCAGGGAGTTTGGTGTGGCTTACATGCGGCAAGGAGAAGGTGCAGCCCCAAACTGGCTTTCACTTCTAGAACCTTTTGCTATTGCGGGAGCAGCTGCTGGAGCTTTTCAACCGAGCTGCAAGAGTGAAAAGTGTGATGGCATGTCTATCTGAGAAGGAAGGTTCGGTGCCGCAGCCTGTTGTGCACAATTTATATGCTGATAAGAGAAGGGGGTGCTTTTGCAACGTTTTCCTTCCTGACACTTCTGTCTCTGTGAGCTTTAGCTGCTTGGACTCAGGGATACCGAAGGTATGTGAAAGTGACTGGGATGCGAGAATCATGTTGCACAGGGAACAGGGAAGGTCAGCAAATGTTTCCTGTCCTGGCACATCTCTCAGTCTGAACTGCAGCTGCAGATGCTTCACTTCCGCCAAGGACTCTGCCACCTTGAGAGAAGGATGCGCTCTATGGAGTTGAGAAAGAAAGTGCGTCTCACTAGCTTCTTTCCTCTACTTCATAGACAGCAAAGGGGCTATGAAAGGCAGCACTGGCTTTTTGTTCTAGGACTTCTTCTTTACAAGCAGCTGCTGGATGTTTGGAAGGGGGTTTGGGATATGCAAAAATGAGAGGCTAAGATGGTAAGAGGGTAAGATGGAAGTCATCTGGCAAAAGCAGAGCTCACAAAAGGGCCAGCTGAGAAAGCTCTTGCTGCCTACAACTTCAACTGCACCCCTCAAAGCAGCAGCACACACGCTGCTCTCGGCACTTTCCTTCTCAGCTCTACGCACCATCCTAAGCCTTGCCTCTCCCACACTCAGGATCCAAAGACAACGGCACCAGGGACTGCTCACACACTAAAGGCACCAGGACAAAAGGCTCACCAGCTTGGCCTTTGCATTCCCGCTGACAGCTCCACAGCTTGAACCCAGAGAACTGCCTGCTGCCAACAGCCTTTCCAATCACTCTGAGCACCTCATGACAAGGAGTGTGGGGAATGAATCTCCAGCAGCCTCCTGCCCCAGGCTGTCCCCCGGGAGCAGCCCTGCTCCAGGCCGTGACTGCCACCTGCACAGCCAAAGGACCCAGAGCCGGTGTTACACACCACGGCTGTGCCTGGCACAGAGACACCAGTGGCCACACAAGTGGCCATGGCACTGTCCACACACAGTCCCTGCTGCTGCTCCCCCAGCCGCTGGCACCAACTCCCAGCCACCCACTCCTAAAGCCACGGGGCCCACTGGGACACTGCGGGGGCTCGTGGAAGCCAGCGGCCATTGTGACACAGCGGGGCTGCACAGAGCCCACGGTGCTTTGTGACCCGTGGCTCCCAGGAGAGCCTTTGTGATGCTGGGGAACTACAAGGAAGCCTGGCTCCTCTGTGACACCACCACAGAAGCTCAGGGGAGCCCTGGAGACCGTGCTGATGCTATTGAACCTGATGCAACCCTGCCTCCTCTGTGACACCACAGAACCTCTGGGAGCCCTGGAGACCGTGCTGATGCTATGGAACCTGATGCAACCCTGCCTCCTCTGTGACACCACAGAACCTCTGGGAGCCCTGGAGACCGTGCTGATGCTATGGAACCTGATGCAACCCTGCCTCCACTGTGACACCACAGAAGCTCAGGGAGCCCTGGAGACTGTGGTGATGCTATGGAACCTGATGCAACCCTGCCTCCACTGTGACACCACAGAACCTCTGGGAGCCCTGGAGACCGTGCTGATGCTATGGAACCTGATGCAACCCTGCCTCCACTGTGACACCACAGAAGCTCGGGGAGCTCTGCAGACCGTGGGGATGCTGGCGAAGCTGACGGAACCCTGGGCACCACAGTGACGCTATGGAACCTGGTGGAACCGAGGGGCCACAGTGACACTGTGGGGCCTTTTGGAAGCAACAGGACCCTGGTGGGAAGCCACGGGATGATTAATCCTGCACGAACCTGCTCCAGGTGGGCTCCTCTCTCCCGGCTTCCACAGGTGCTGCTAGGATCCCACTCCGGCACTGGCTTGGCACGGGCTCACGGCTTCCTTTGGCAATGGCTCTGCTCCAGGATGGCATGCTGCAGAGAATGCAGGTAGATTTTGTGCTCACTCCTGGCATGCAGCTGGACAATAAAGCCTGATCCAGCCCCCCCTCAGCATATGTCCGGCTCTGGCATTGGGGCGGGGCAACTTTGGGAGCAGCCCCAGCCCTGCTCCTGCTCCCGGCTGGGCACCCAGCTGCTGGGACACAGGTGTGTCCTGATGCCACCATCTACTCCTTTGAGAAGGGGAGGACAGAGTGCATCAGGGAGTTTGGTGTGGCTTACATGCGGCAAGGAGAAGGTGCAGCCCCAAACTGGCTTTCACTTCTAGAACCTTTTGCTATTGCGGGAGCAGCTGCTGGAGCTTTTCAACCGAGCTGCAAGAGTGAAAAGTGTGATGGCATGTCTATCTGAGAAGGAAGGTTCGGTGCCGCAGCCTGTTGTGCACAATTTATATGCTGATAAGAGAAGGGGGTGCTTTTGCAACGTTTTCCTTCCTGACACTTCTGTCTCTGTGAGCTTTAGCTGCTTGGACTCAGGGGTACCGAAGGTGTGTGAAAGTGACTGGGATGCGAGAATCATGTTGCACAGGGAACAGGGAAGGTCAGCAAATGTTTCCTGTCCTGGCACATCTCTCAGTCTGAACTGCAGCTGCAGATGCTTCACTTCCGCCAAGGACTCTGCCACCTTGAGAGAAGTATGCGCTCTATGGAGTTGAGAAAGAAAGTGCGTCTCACTAGCTTCTTTCCTCTACTTCATAGACAGCAAAGGGGCTATGAAAGGCAGCACTGGCTTTTTGTTCTAGGACTTCTTCTTTACAAGCAGCTGCTGGATGTTTGGAAGGGGGTTTGGGATATGCAAAAATGAGAGGCTAAGATGGTAAGAGGGTAAGATGGAAGTCATCTGGCAAAAGCAGAGCTCACAAAAGGGCCAGCTGAGAAAGCTCTTGCTGCCTACAACTTCAACTGCACCCCTCAAAGCAGCAGCACACACGCTGCTCTCGGCACTTTCCTTCTCAGCTCTACGCACCATCCTAAGCCTTGCCTCTCCCACACTCAGGATCCAAAGACAACGGCACCAGGGACTGCTCACACACTAAAGGCACCAGGACAAAAGGCTCACCAGCTTGGCCTTTGCATTCCCGCTGACAGCTCCACAGCTTGAACCCAGAGAACTGCCTGCTGCCAACAGCCTTTCCAATCACTCTGAGCACCTCATGACAAGGAGTGTGGGGAATGAATCTCCAGCAGCCTCCTGCCCCAGGCTGTCCCCCGGGAGCAGCCCTGCTCCAGGCCGTGACTGCCACCTGCACAGCCAAAGGACCCAGAGCCGGTGTTACACACCACGGCTGTGCCTGGCACAGAGACACCAGTGGCCACACAAGTGGCCATGGCACTGTCCACACACAGTCCCTGCTGCTGCTCCCCCAGCCGCTGGCACCAACTCCCAGCCACCCACTCCTAAAGCCACGGGGCCCACTGGGACACTGCGGGGGCTCGTGGAAGCCAGCGGCCATTGTGACACAGCGGGGCTGCACAGAGCCCACGGTGCTTTGTGACCCGTGGCTCCCAGGAGAGCCTTTGTGATGCTGGGGAACTACAAGGAAGCCTGGCTCCTCTGTGACACCACCACAGAAGCTCAGGGGAGCCCTGGAGACCGTGCTGATGCTATGGAACCTGATGCAACCCTGCCTCCTCTGTGACACCACAGAACCTCTGGGAGCTCTGGAGACCGTGGTGATGCTATGGAACCTGATGCAACCCTGCCTCCACTGTGACACCACAGAAGCTCAGGGAGCCCTGGAGACTGTGCTGATGCTATGGAACCTGATGCAACCCTGCCTCCACTGTGACACCACAGAACCTCTGGGAGCCCTGGAGACCGTGCTGATGCTATGGAACCTGATGCAACCCTGCCTCCACTGTGACACCACAGAAGCTCGGGGAGCTCTGCAGACCGTGGGGATGCTGGCGAAGCTGACGGAACCCTGGGCACCACAGTGACGCTATGGAACCTGGTGGAACCGAGGGGCCACAGTGACACTGTGGGGCCTTTTGGAAGCAACAGGACCCTGGTGGGAAGCCACGGGATGATTAATCCTGCACGAACCTGCTCCAGGTGGGCTCCTCTCTCCCGGCTTCCACAGGTGCTGCTAGGATCCCACTCCGGCACTGGCTTGGCACGGGCTCACGGCTTCCTTTGGCAATGGCTCTGCTCCAGGATGGCATGCTGCAGAGAATGCAGGTAGATTTTGTGCTCACTCCTGGCATGCAGCTGGACAATAAAGCCTGATCCAGCCCCCCCTCAGCATATGTCCGGCTCTGGCATTGGGGCGGGGCAACTTTGGGAGCAGCCCCAGCCCTGCTCCTGCTCCCGGCTGGGCACCCAGCTGCTGGGACACAGGTGTGTCCTGATGCCACCGTCTACTCCTTTGAGAAGGGGAGGACAGAGTGCATCAGGGAGTTTGGTGTGGCTTACATGCGGCAAGGAGAAGGTGCAGCCCCAAACTGGCTTTCACTTCTAGAACCTTTTGCTATTGCGGGAGCAGCTGCTGGAGCTTTTCAACCGAGCTGCAAGAGTGAAAAGTGTGATGGCATGTCTATCTGAGAAGGAAGGTTCGGTGCCGCAGCCTGTTGTGCACAATTTATATGCTGATAAGAGAAGGGGGTGCTTTTGCAACGTTTTCCTTCCTGACACTTCTGTCTCTGTGAGCTTTAGCTGCTTGGACTCAGGGATACCGAAGGTATGTGAAAGTGACTGGGATGCGAGAATCATGTTGCACAGGGAACAGGGAAGGTCAGCAAATGTTTCCTGTCCTGGCACATCTCTCAGTCTGAACTGCAGCTGCAGATGCTTCACTTCCGCCAAGGACTCTGCCACCTTGAGAGAAGGATGCGCTCTATGGAGTTGAGAAAGAAAGTGCGTCTCACTAGCTTCTTTCCTCTACTTCATAGACAGCAAAGGGGCTATGAAAGGCAGCACTGGCTTTTTGTTCTAGGACTTCTTCTTTACAAGCAGCTGCTGGATGTTTGGAAGGGGGTTTGGGATATGCAAAAATGAGAGGCTAAGATGGTAAGAGGGTAAGATGGAAGTCATCTGGCAAAAGCAGAGCTCACAAAAGGGCCAGCTGAGAAAGCTCTTGCTGCCTACAACTTCAACTGCACCCCTCAAAGCAGCAGCACACACGCTGCTCTCGGCACTTTCCTTCTCAGCTCTACGCACCATCCTAAGCCTTGCCTCTCCCACACTCAGGATCCAAAGACAACGGCACCAGGGACTGCTCACACACTAAAGGCACCAGGACAAAAGGCTCACCAGCTTGGCCTTTGCATTCCCGCTGACAGCTCCACAGCTTGAACCCAGAGAACTGCCTGCTGCCAACAGCCTTTCCAATCACTCTGAGCACCTCATGACAAGGAGTGTGGGGAATGAATCTCCAGCAGCCTCCTGCCCCAGGCTGTCCCCCGGGAGCAGCCCTGCTCCAGGCCGTGACTGCCACCTGCACAGCCAAAGGACCCAGAGCCGGTGTTACACACCACGGCTGTGCCTGGCACAGAGACACCAGTGGCCACACAAGTGGCCATGGCACTGTCCACACACAGTCCCTGCTGCTGCTCCCCCAGCCGCTGGCACCAACTCCCAGCCACCCACTCCTAAAGCCACGGGGCCCACTGGGACACTGCGGGGGCTCGTGGAAGCCAGCGGCCATTGTGACACAGCGGGGCTGCACAGAGCCCACGGTGCTTTGTGACCCGTGGCTCCCAGGAGAGCCTTTGTGATGCTGGGGAACTACAAGGAAGCCTGCCTCCTCTGTGACACCACCACAGAAGCTCAGGGGAGCCCTGGAGACCGTGCTGATGCTATGGAACCTGATGCAACCCTGCCTCCTCTGTGACACCACAGAACCTCTGGGAGCCCTGGAGACCGTGCTGATGCTATGGAACCTGATGCAACCCTGCCTCCTCTGTGACACCACAGAACCTCTGGGAGCCCTGGAGACCGTGGTGATGCTATGGAACCTGATGCAACCCTGCCTCCACTGTGACACCACAGAAGCTCAGGGAGCCCTGGAGACTGTGGTGATGCTATGGAACCTGATGCAACCCTGCCTCCACTGTGACACCACAGAACCTCTGGGAGCCCTGGAGACCGTGCTGATGCTATGGAACCTGATGCAACCCTGCCTCCACTGTGACACCACAGAAGCTCGGGGAGCTCTGCAGACCGTGGGGATGCTGGCGAAGCTGACGGAACCCTGGGCACCACAGTGACGCTATGGAACCTGGTGGAACCGAGGGGCCACAGTGACACTGTGGGGCCTTTTGGAAGCAACAGGACCCTGGTGGGAAGCCACGGGATGATTAATCCTGCACGAACCTGCTCCAGGTGGGCTCCTCTCTCCCGGCTTCCACAGGTGCTGCTAGGATCCCACTCCGGCACTGGCTTGGCACGGGCTCACGGCTTCCTTTGGCAATGGCTCTGCTCCAGGATGGCATGCTGCAGAGAATGCAGGTAGATTTTGTGCTCACTCCTGGCATGCAGCTGGACAATAAAGCCTGATCCAGCCCCCCCTCAGCATATGTCCGGCTCTGGCATTGGGGCGGGGCAACTTTGGGAGCAGCCCCAGCCCTGCTCCTGCTCCCGGCTGGGCACCCAGCTGCTGGGACACAGGTGTGTCCTGATGCCACCGTCTACTCCTTTGAGAAGGGGAGGACAGAGTGCATCAGGGAGTTTGGTGTGGCTTACATGCGGCAAGGAGAAGGTGCAGCCCCAAACTGGCTTTCACTTCTAGAACCTTTTGCTATTGCGGGAGCAGCTGCTGGAGCTTTTCAACCGAGCTGCAAGAGTGAAAAGTGTGATGGCATGTCTATCTGAGAAGGAAGGTTCGGTGCCGCAGCCTGTTGTGCACAATTTATATGCTGATAAGAGAAGGGGGTGCTTTTGCAACGTTTTCCTTCCTGACACTTCTGTCTCTGTGAGCTTTAGCTGCTTGGACTCAGGGGTACCGAAGGTGTGTGAAAGTGACTGGGATGCGAGAATCATGTTGCACAGGGAACAGGGAAGGTCAGCAAATGTTTCCTGTCCTGGCACATCTCTCAGTCTGAACTGCAGCTGCAGATGCTTCACTTCCGCCAAGGACTCTGCCACCTTGAGAGAAGGATGCGCTCTATGGAGTTGAGAAAGAAAGTGCGTCTCACTAGCTTCTTTCCTCTACTTCATAGACAGCAAAGGGGCTATGAAAGGCAGCACTGGCTTTTTGTTCTAGGACTTCTTCTTTACAAGCAGCTGCTGGATGTTTGGAAGGGGGTTTGGGATATGCAAAAATGAGAGGCTAAGATGGTAAGAGGGTAAGATGGAAGTCATCTGGCAAAAGCAGAGCTCACAAAAGGGCCAGCTGAGAAAGCTCTTGCTGCCTACAACTTCAACTGCACCCCTCAAAGCAGCAGCACACACGCTGCTCTCGGCACTTTCCTTCTCAGCTCTACGCACCATCCTAAGCCTTGCCTCTCCCACACTCAGGATCCAAAGACAACGGCACCAGGGACTGCTCACACACTAAAGGCACCAGGACAAAAGGCTCACCAGCTTGGCCTTTGCATTCCCGCTGACAGCTCCACAGCTTGAACCC
Organism: Aphelocoma coerulescens; assembly: GCF_041296385.1. Taxonomy (NCBI): domain Eukaryota; kingdom Metazoa; phylum Chordata; class Aves; order Passeriformes; family Corvidae; genus Aphelocoma; species Aphelocoma coerulescens. The sequence goes on along the minus strand of NW_027183508.1, from coordinate 378,867 downwards.
AGAGAACTGCCTGCTGCCAACAGCCTTTCCAATCACTCTGAGCACCTCATGACAAGGAGTGTGGGGAATGAATCTCCAGCAGCCTCCTGCCCCAGGCTGTCCCCCGGGAGCAGCCCTGCTCCAGGCCGTGACTGCCACCTGCACAGCCAAAGGACCCAGAGCCGGTGTTACACACCACGGCTGTGCCTGGCACAGAGACACCAGTGGCCACACAAGTGGCCATGGCACTGTCCACACACAGTCCCTGCTGCTGCTCCCCCAGCCGCTGGCACCAACTCCCAGCCACCCACTCCTAAAGCCACGGGGCCCACTGGGACACTGCGGGGGCTCGTGGAAGCCAGCGGCCATTGTGACACAGCGGGGCTGCACAGAGCCCACGGTGCTTTGTGACCCGTGGCTCCCAGGAGAGCCTTTGTGATGCTGGGGAACTACAAGGAAGCCTGGCTCCTCTGTGACACCACCACAGAAGCTCAGGGGAGCCCTGGAGACCGTGCTGATGCTATTGAACCTGATGCAACCCTGCCTCCTCTGTGACACCACAGAACCTCTGGGAGCCCTGGAGACCGTGCTGATGCTATGGAACCTGATGCAACCCTGCCTCCTCTGTGACACCACAGAACCTCTGGGAGCCCTGGAGACCGTGCTGATGCTATGGAACCTGATGCAACCCTGCCTCCACTGTGACACCACAGAAGCTCAGGGAGCCCTGGAGACTGTGGTGATGCTATGGAACCTGATGCAACCCTGCCTCCACTGTGACACCACAGAACCTCTGGGAGCCCTGGAGACCGTGCTGATGCTATGGAACCTGATGCAACCCTGCCTCCACTGTGACACCACAGAAGCTCGGGGAGCTCTGCAGACCGTGGGGATGCTGGCGAAGCTGACGGAACCCTGGGCACCACAGTGACGCTATGGAACCTGGTGGAACCGAGGGGCCACAGTGACACTGTGGGGCCTTTTGGAAGCAACAGGACCCTGGTGGGAAGCCACGGGATGATTAATCCTGCACGAACCTGCTCCAGGTGGGCTCCTCTCTCCCGGCTTCCACAGGTGCTGCTAGGATCCCACTCCGGCACTGGCTTGGCACGGGCTCACGGCTTCCTTTGGCAATGGCTCTGCTCCAGGATGGCATGCTGCAGAGAATGCAGGTAGATTTTGTGCTCACTCCTGGCATGCAGCTGGACAATAAAGCCTGATCCAGCCCCCCCTCAGCATATGTCCGGCTCTGGCATTGGGGCGGGGCAACTTTGGGAGCAGCCCCAGCCCTGCTCCTGCTCCCGGCTGGGCACCCAGCTGCTGGGACACAGGTGTGTCCTGATGCCACCGTCTACTCCTTTGAGAAGGGGAGGACAGAGTGCATCAGGGAGTTTGGTGTGGCTTACATGCGGCAAGGAGAAGGTGCAGCCCCAAACTGGCTTTCACTTCTAGAACCTTTTGCTATTGCGGGAGCAGCTGCTGGAGCTTTTCAACCGAGCTGCAAGAGTGAAAAGTGTGATGGCATGTCTATCTGAGAAGGAAGGTTCGGTGCCGCAGCCTGTTGTGCACAATTTATATGCTGATAAGAGAAGGGGGTGCTTTTGCAACGTTTTCCTTCCTGACACTTCTGTCTCTGTGAGCTTTAGCTGCTTGGACTCAGGGGTACCGAAGGTGTGTGAAAGTGACTGGGATGCGAGAATCATGTTGCACAGGGAACAGGGAAGGTCAGCAAATGTTTCCTGTCCTGGCACATCTCTCAGTCTGAACTGCAGCTGCAGATGCTTCACTTCCGCCAAGGACTCTGCCACCTTGAGAGAAGTATGCGCTCTATGGAGTTGAGAAAGAAAGTGCGTCTCACTAGCTTCTTTCCTCTACTTCATAGACAGCAAAGGGGCTATGAAAGGCAGCACTGGCTTTTTGTTCTAGGACTTCTTCTTTACAAGCAGCTGCTGGATGTTTGGAAGGGGGTTTGGGATATGCAAAAATGAGAGGCTAAGATGGTAAGAGGGTAAGATGGAAGTCATCTGGCAAAAGCAGAGCTCACAAAAGGGCCAGCTGAGAAAGCTCTTGCTGCCTACAACTTCAACTGCACCCCTCAAAGCAGCAGCACACACGCTGCTCTCGGCACTTTCCTTCTCAGCTCTACGCACCATCCTAAGCCTTGCCTCTCCCACACTCAGGATCCAAAGACAACGGCACCAGGGACTGCTCACACACTAAAGGCACCAGGACAAAAGGCTCACCAGCTTGGCCTTTGCATTCCCGCTGACAGCTCCACAGCTTGAACCCAGAGAACTGCCTGCTGCCAACAGCCTTTCCAATCACTCTGAGCACCTCATGACAAGGAGTGTGGGGAATGAATCTCCAGCAGCCTCCTGCCCCAGGCTGTCCCCCGGGAGCAGCCCTGCTCCAGGCCGTGACTGCCACCTGCACAGCCAAAGGACCCAGAGCCGGTGTTACACACCACGGCTGTGCCTGGCACAGAGACACCAGTGGCCACACAAGTGGCCATGGCACTGTCCACACACAGTCCCTGCTGCTGCTCCCCCAGCCGCTGGCACCAACTCCCAGCCACCCACTCCTAAAGCCACGGGGCCCACTGGGACACTGCGGGGGCTCGTGGAAGCCAGCGGCCATTGTGACACAGCGGGGCTGCACAGAGCCCACGGTGCTTTGTGACCCGTGGCTCCCAGGAGAGCCTTTGTGATGCTGGGGAACTACAAGGAAGCCTGGCTCCTCTGTGACACCACCACAGAAGCTCAGGGGAGCCCTGGAGACCGTGCTGATGCTATGGAACCTGATGCAACCCTGCCTCCTCTGTGACACCACAGAACCTCTGGGAGCTCTGGAGACCGTGGTGATGCTATGGAACCTGATGCAACCCTGCCTCCACTGTGACACCACAGAAGCTCAGGGAGCCCTGGAGACTGTGCTGATGCTATGGAACCTGATGCAACCCTGCCTCCACTGTGACACCACAGAACCTCTGGGAGCCCTGGAGACCGTGCTGATGCTATGGAACCTGATGCAACCCTGCCTCCACTGTGACACCACAGAAGCTCGGGGAGCTCTGCAGACCGTGGGGATGCTGGCGAAGCTGACGGAACCCTGGGCACCACAGTGACGCTATGGAACCTGGTGGAACCGAGGGGCCACAGTGACACTGTGGGGCCTTTTGGAAGCAACAGGACCCTGGTGGGAAGCCACGGGATGATTAATCCTGCACGAACCTGCTCCAGGTGGGCTCCTCTCTCCCGGCTTCCACAGGTGCTGCTAGGATCCCACTCCGGCACTGGCTTGGCACGGGCTCACGGCTTCCTTTGGCAATGGCTCTGCTCCAGGATGGCATGCTGCAGAGAATGCAGGTAGATTTTGTGCTCACTCCTGGCATGCAGCTGGACAATAAAGCCTGATCCAGCCCCCCCTCAGCATATGTCCGGCTCTGGCATTGGGGCGGGGCAACTTTGGGAGCAGCCCCAGCCCTGCTCCTGCTCCCGGCTGGGCACCCAGCTGCTGGGACACAGGTGTGTCCTGATGCCACCGTCTACTCCTTTGAGAAGGGGAGGACAGAGTGCATCAGGGAGTTTGGTGTGGCTTACATGCGGCAAGGAGAAGGTGCAGCCCCAAACTGGCTTTCACTTCTAGAACCTTTTGCTATTGCGGGAGCAGCTGCTGGAGCTTTTCAACCGAGCTGCAAGAGTGAAAAGTGTGATGGCATGTCTATCTGAGAAGGAAGGTTCGGTGCCGCAGCCTGTTGTGCACAATTTATATGCTGATAAGAGAAGGGGGTGCTTTTGCAACGTTTTCCTTCCTGACACTTCTGTCTCTGTGAGCTTTAGCTGCTTGGACTCAGGGATACCGAAGGTATGTGAAAGTGACTGGGATGCGAGAATCATGTTGCACAGGGAACAGGGAAGGTCAGCAAATGTTTCCTGTCCTGGCACATCTCTCAGTCTGAACTGCAGCTGCAGATGCTTCACTTCCGCCAAGGACTCTGCCACCTTGAGAGAAGGATGCGCTCTATGGAGTTGAGAAAGAAAGTGCGTCTCACTAGCTTCTTTCCTCTACTTCATAGACAGCAAAGGGGCTATGAAAGGCAGCACTGGCTTTTTGTTCTAGGACTTCTTCTTTACAAGCAGCTGCTGGATGTTTGGAAGGGGGTTTGGGATATGCAAAAATGAGAGGCTAAGATGGTAAGAGGGTAAGATGGAAGTCATCTGGCAAAAGCAGAGCTCACAAAAGGGCCAGCTGAGAAAGCTCTTGCTGCCTACAACTTCAACTGCACCCCTCAAAGCAGCAGCACACACGCTGCTCTCGGCACTTTCCTTCTCAGCTCTACGCACCATCCTAAGCCTTGCCTCTCCCACACTCAGGATCCAAAGACAACGGCACCAGGGACTGCTCACACACTAAAGGCACCAGGACAAAAGGCTCACCAGCTTGGCCTTTGCATTCCCGCTGACAGCTCCACAGCTTGAACCCAGAGAACTGCCTGCTGCCAACAGCCTTTCCAATCACTCTGAGCACCTCATGACAAGGAGTGTGGGGAATGAATCTCCAGCAGCCTCCTGCCCCAGGCTGTCCCCCGGGAGCAGCCCTGCTCCAGGCCGTGACTGCCACCTGCACAGCCAAAGGACCCAGAGCCGGTGTTACACACCACGGCTGTGCCTGGCACAGAGACACCAGTGGCCACACAAGTGGCCATGGCACTGTCCACACACAGTCCCTGCTGCTGCTCCCCCAGCCGCTGGCACCAACTCCCAGCCACCCACTCCTAAAGCCACGGGGCCCACTGGGACACTGCGGGGGCTCGTGGAAGCCAGCGGCCATTGTGACACAGCGGGGCTGCACAGAGCCCACGGTGCTTTGTGACCCGTGGCTCCCAGGAGAGCCTTTGTGATGCTGGGGAACTACAAGGAAGCCTGCCTCCTCTGTGACACCACCACAGAAGCTCAGGGGAGCCCTGGAGACCGTGCTGATGCTATGGAACCTGATGCAACCCTGCCTCCTCTGTGACACCACAGAACCTCTGGGAGCCCTGGAGACCGTGCTGATGCTATGGAACCTGATGCAACCCTGCCTCCTCTGTGACACCACAGAACCTCTGGGAGCCCTGGAGACCGTGGTGATGCTATGGAACCTGATGCAACCCTGCCTCCACTGTGACACCACAGAAGCTCAGGGAGCCCTGGAGACTGTGGTGATGCTATGGAACCTGATGCAACCCTGCCTCCACTGTGACACCACAGAACCTCTGGGAGCCCTGGAGACCGTGCTGATGCTATGGAACCTGATGCAACCCTGCCTCCACTGTGACACCACAGAAGCTCGGGGAGCTCTGCAGACCGTGGGGATGCTGGCGAAGCTGACGGAACCCTGGGCACCACAGTGACGCTATGGAACCTGGTGGAACCGAGGGGCCACAGTGACACTGTGGGGCCTTTTGGAAGCAACAGGACCCTGGTGGGAAGCCACGGGATGATTAATCCTGCACGAACCTGCTCCAGGTGGGCTCCTCTCTCCCGGCTTCCACAGGTGCTGCTAGGATCCCACTCCGGCACTGGCTTGGCACGGGCTCACGGCTTCCTTTGGCAATGGCTCTGCTCCAGGATGGCATGCTGCAGAGAATGCAGGTAGATTTTGTGCTCACTCCTGGCATGCAGCTGGACAATAAAGCCTGATCCAGCCCCCCCTCAGCATATGTCCGGCTCTGGCATTGGGGCGGGGCAACTTTGGGAGCAGCCCCAGCCCTGCTCCTGCTCCCGGCTGGGCACCCAGCTGCTGGGACACAGGTGTGTCCTGATGCCACCGTCTACTCCTTTGAGAAGGGGAGGACAGAGTGCATCAGGGAGTTTGGTGTGGCTTACATGCGGCAAGGAGAAGGTGCAGCCCCAAACTGGCTTTCACTTCTAGAACCTTTTGCTATTGCGGGAGCAGCTGCTGGAGCTTTTCAACCGAGCTGCAAGAGTGAAAAGTGTGATGGCATGTCTATCTGAGAAGGAAGGTTCGGTGCCGCAGCCTGTTGTGCACAATTTATATGCTGATAAGAGAAGGGGGTGCTTTTGCAACGTTTTCCTTCCTGACACTTCTGTCTCTGTGAGCTTTAGCTGCTTGGACTCAGGGGTACCGAAGGTGTGTGAAAGTGACTGGGATGCGAGAATCATGTTGCACAGGGAACAGGGAAGGTCAGCAAATGTTTCCTGTCCTGGCACATCTCTCAGTCTGAACTGCAGCTGCAGATGCTTCACTTCCGCCAAGGACTCTGCCACCTTGAGAGAAGGATGCGCTCTATGGAGTTGAGAAAGAAAGTGCGTCTCACTAGCTTCTTTCCTCTACTTCATAGACAGCAAAGGGGCTATGAAAGGCAGCACTGGCTTTTTGTTCTAGGACTTCTTCTTTACAAGCAGCTGCTGGATGTTTGGAAGGGGGTTTGGGATATGCAAAAATGAGAGGCTAAGATGGTAAGAGGGTAAGATGGAAGTCATCTGGCAAAAGCAGAGCTCACAAAAGGGCCAGCTGAGAAAGCTCTTGCTGCCTACAACTTCAACTGCACCCCTCAAAGCAGCAGCACACACGCTGCTCTCGGCACTTTCCTTCTCAGCTCTACGCACCATCCTAAGCCTTGCCTCTCCCACACTCAGGATCCAAAGACAACGGCACCAGGGACTGCTCACACACTAAAGGCACCAGGACAAAAGGCTCACCAGCTTGGCCTTTGCATTCCCGCTGACAGCTCCACAGCTTGAACCCAGAGAACTGCCTGCTGCCAACAGCCTTTCCAATCACTCTGAGCACCTCATGACAAGGAGTGTGGGGAATGAATCTCCAGCAGCCTCCTGCCCCAGGCTGTCCCCCGGGAGCAGCCCTGCTCCAGGCCGTGACTGCCACCTGCACAGCCAAAGGACCCAGAGCCGGTGTTACACACCACGGCTGTGCCTGGCACAGAGACACCAGTGGCCACACAAGTGGCCATGGCACTGTCCACACACAGTCCCTGCTGCTGCTCCCCCAGCCGCTGGCACCAACTCCCAGCCACCCACTCCTAAAGCCACGGGGCCCACTGGGACACTGCGGGGGCTCGTGGAAGCCAGCGGCCATTGTGACACAGCGGGGCTGCACAGAGCCCACGGTGCTTTGTGACCCGTGGCTCCCAGGAGAGCCTTTGTGATGCTGGGGAACTACAAGGAAGCCTGCCTCCTCTGTGACACCACCACAGAAGCTCAGGGGAGCCCTGGAGACCGTGCTGATGCTATTGAACCTGATGCAACCCTGCCTCCTCTGTGACACCACAGAAGCTCTTGGAGCCCTGGAGACCGTGCTGATGCTATGGAACCTGATGCAACCCTGCCTCCTCTGTGACACCACAGAACCTCTGGGAGCTCTGGAGACCGTGCTGATGCTATGGAACCTGATGCAACCCTGCCTCCACTGTGACACCACAGAAGCTCAGGGAGCCCTGGAGACTGTGGTGATGCTATGGAACCTGATGCAATCCTGCCTCCACTGTGACACCACAGAACCTCTGGGAGCCCTGGAGACCGTGCTGATGCTATGGAACCTGATGCAACCCTGCCTCCACTGTGACACCACAGAAGCTCGGGGAGCTCTGCAGACCGTGGGGATGCTGGCGAAGCTGACGGAACCCTGGGCACCACAGTGACGCTATGGAACCTGGTGGAACCGAGGGGCCACAGTGACACTGTGGGGCCTTTTGGAAGCAACAGGACCCTGGTGGGAAGCCACGGGATGATTAATCCTGCACGAACCTGCTCCAGGTGGGCTCCTCTCTCCCGGCTTCCACAGGTGCTGCTAGGATCCCACTCCGGCACTGGCTTGGCACGGGCTCACGGCTTCCTTTGGCAATGGCTCTGCTCCAGGATGGCATGCTGCAGAGAATGCAGGTAGATTTTGTGCTCACTCCTGGCATGCAGCTGGACAATAAAGCCTGATCCAGCCCCCCCTCAGCATATGTCCGGCTCTGGCATTGGGGCGGGGCAACTTTGGGAGCAGCCCCAGCCCTGCTCCTGCTCCCGGCTGGGCACCCAGCTGCTGGGACACAGGTGTGTCCTGATGCCACCGTCTACTCCTTTGAGAAGGGGAGGACAGAGTGCATCAGGGAGTTTGGTGTGGCTTACATGCGGCAAGGAGAAGGTGCAGCCCCAAACTGGCTTTCACTTCTAGAACCTTTTGCTATTGCGGGAGCAGCTGCTGGAGCTTTTCAACCGAGCTGCAAGAGTGAAAAGTGTGATGGCATGTCTATCTGAGAAGGAAGGTTCGGTGCCGCAGCCTGTTGTGCACAATTTATATGCTGATAAGAGAAGGGGGTGCTTTTGCAACGTTTTCCTTCCTGACACTTCTGTCTCTGTGAGCTTTAGCTGCTTGGACTCAGGGGTACCGAAGGTGTGTGAAAGTGACTGGGATGCGAGAATCATGTTGCACAGGGAACAGGGAAGGTCAGCAAATGTTTCCTGTCCTGGCACATCTCTCAGTCTGAACTGCAGCTGCAGATGCTTCACTTCCGCCAAGGACTCTGCCACCTTGAGAGAAGTATGCGCTCTATGGAGTTGAGAAAGAAAGTGCGTCTCACTAGCTTCTTTCCTCTACTTCATAGACAGCAAAGGGGCTATGAAAGGCAGCACTGGCTTTTTGTTCTAGGACTTCTTCTTTACAAGCAGCTGCTGGATGTTTGGAAGGGGGTTTGGGATATGCAAAAATGAGAGGCTAAGATGGTAAGAGGGTAAGATGGAAGTCATCTGGCAAAAGCAGAGCTCACAAAAGGGCCAGCTGAGAAAGCTCTTGCTGCCTACAACTTCAACTGCACCCCTCAAAGCAGCAGCACACACGCTGCTCTCGGCACTTTCCTTCTCAGCTCTACGCACCATCCTAAGCCTTGCCTCTCCCACACTCAGGATCCAAAGACAACGGCACCAGGGACTGCTCACACACTAAAGGCACCAGGACAAAAGGCTCACCAGCTTGGCCTTTGCATTCCCGCTGACAGCTCCACAGCTTGAACCCAGAGAACTGCCTGCTGCCAACAGCCTTTCCAATCACTCTGAGCACCTCATGACAAGGAGTGTGGGGAATGAATCTCCAGCAGCCTCCTGCCCCAGGCTGTCCCCCGGGAGCAGCCCTGCTCCAGGCCGTGACTGCCACCTGCACAGCCAAAGGACCCAGAGCCGGTGTTACACACCACGGCTGTGCCTGGCACAGAGACACCAGTGGCCACACAAGTGGCCATGGCACTGTCCACACACAGTCCCTGCTGCTGCTCCCCCAGCCGCTGGCACCAACTCCCAGCCACCCACTCCTAAAGCCACGGGGCCCACTGGGACACTGCGGGGGCTCGTGGAAGCCAGCGGCCATTGTGACACAGCGGGGCTGCACAGAGCCCACGGTGCTTTGTGACCCGTGGCTCCCAGGAGAGCCTTTGTGATGCTGGGGAACTACAAGGAAGCCTGCCTCCTCTGTGACACCACCACAGAAGCTCAGGGGAGCCCTGGAGACCGTGCTGATGCTATGGAACCTGATGCAACCCTGCCTCCTCTGTGACACCACAGAACCTCTGGGAGCTCTGGAGACCGTGGTGATGCTATGGAACCTGATGCAACCCTGCCTCCACTGTGACACCACAGAAGCTCAGGGAGCCCTGGAGACTGTGCTGATGCTATGGAACCTGATGCAACCCTGCCTCCACTGTGACACCACAGAACCTCTGGGAGCCCTGGAGACCGTGCTGATGCTATGGAACCTGATGCAACCCTGCCTCCACTGTGACACCACAGAAGCTCGGGGAGCTCTGCAGACCGTGGGGATGCTGGCGAAGCTGACGGAACCCTGGGCACCACAGTGACGCTATGGAACCTGGTGGAACCGAGGGGCCACAGTGACACTGTGGGGCCTTTTGGAAGCAACAGGACCCTGGTGGGAAGCCACGGGATGATTAATCCTGCACGAACCTGCTCCAGGTGGGCTCCTCTCTCCCGGCTTCCACAGGTGCTGCTAGGATCCCACTCCGGCACTGGCTTGGCACGGGCTCACGGCTTCCTTTGGCAATGGCTCTGCTCCAGGATGGCATGCTGCAGAGAATGCAGGTAGATTTTGTGCTCACTCCTGGCATGCAGCTGGACAATAAAGCCTGATCCAGCCCCCCCTCAGCATATGTCCGGCTCTGGCATTGGGGCGGGGCAACTTTGGGAGCAGCCCCAGCCCTGCTCCTGCTCCCGGCTGGGCACCCAGCTGCTGGGACACAGGTGTGTCCTGATGCCACCGTCTACTCCTTTGAGAAGGGGAGGACAGAGTGCATCAGGGAGTTTGGTGTGGCTTACATGCGGCAAGGAGAAGGTGCAGCCCCAAACTGGCTTTCACTTCTAGAACCTTTTGCTATTGCGGGAGCAGCTGCTGGAGCTTTTCAACCGAGCTGCAAGAGTGAAAAGTGTGATGGCATGTCTATCTGAGAAGGAAGGTTCGGTGCCGCAGCCTGTTGTGCACAATTTATATGCTGATAAGAGAAGGGGGTGCTTTTGCAACGTTTTCCTTCCTGACACTTCTGTCTCTGTGAGCTTTAGCTGCTTGGACTCAGGGATACCGAAGGTATGTGAAAGTGACTGGGATGCGAGAATCATGTTGCACAGGGAACAGGGAAGGTCAGCAAATGTTTCCTGTCCTGGCACATCTCTCAGTCTGAACTGCAGCTGCAGATGCTTCACTTCCGCCAAGGACTCTGCCACCTTGAGAGAAGGATGCGCTCTATGGAGTTGAGAAAGAAAGTGCGTCTCACTAGCTTCTTTCCTCTACTTCATAGACAGCAAAGGGGCTATGAAAGGCAGCACTGGCTTTTTGTTCTAGGACTTCTTCTTTACAAGCAGCTGCTGGATGTTTGGAAGGGGGTTTGGGATATGCAAAAATGAGAGGCTAAGATGGTAAGAGGGTAAGATGGAAGTCATCTGGCAAAAGCAGAGCTCACAAAAGGGCCAGCTGAGAAAGCTCTTGCTGCCTACAACTTCAACTGCACCCCTCAAAGCAGCAGCACACACGCTGCTCTCGGCACTTTCCTTCTCAGCTCTACGCACCATCCTAAGCCTTGCCTCTCCCACACTCAGGATCCAAAGACAACGGCACCAGGGACTGCTCACACACTAAAGGCACCAGGACAAAAGGCTCACCAGCTTGGCCTTTGCATTCCCGCTGACAGCTCCACAGCTTGAACCCAGAGAACTGCCTGCTGCCAACAGCCTTTCCAATCACTCTGAGCACCTCATGACAAGGAGTGTGGGGAATGAATCTCCAGCAGCCTCCTGCCCCAGGCTGTCCCCCGGGAGCAGCCCTGCTCCAGGCCGTGACTGCCACCTGCACAGCCAAAGGACCCAGAGCCGGTGTTACACACCACGGCTGTGCCTGGCACAGAGACACCAGTGGCCACACAAGTGGCCATGGCACTGTCCACACACAGTCCCTGCTGCTGCTCCCCCAGCCGCTGGCACCAACTCCCAGCCACCCACTCCTAAAGCCACGGGGCCCACTGGGACACTGCGGGGGCTCGTGGAAGCCAGCGGCCATTGTGACACAGCGGGGCTGCACAGAGCCCACGGTGCTTTGTGACCCGTGGCTCCCAGGAGAGCCTTTGTGATGCTGGGGAACTACAAGGAAGCCTGCCTCCTCTGTGACACCACCACAGAAGCTCAGGGGAGCCCTGGAGACCGTGCTGATGCTATGGAACCTGATGCAACCCTGCCTCCTCTGTGACACCACAGAACCTCTGGGAGCCCTGGAGACCGTGCTGATGCTATGGAACCTGATGCAACCCTGCCTCCTCTGTGACACCACAGAACCTCTGGGAGCCCTGGAGACCGTGGTGATGCTATGGAACCTGATGCAACCCTGCCTCCACTGTGACACCACAGAAGCTCAGGGAGCCCTGGAGACTGTGGTGATGCTATGGAACCTGATGCAACCCTGCCTCCACTGTGACACCACAGAAGCTCAGGGAGCCCTGGAGACCGTGCTGATGCTATGGAACCTGATGCAACCCTGCCTCCACTGTGACACCACAGAAGCTCGGGGAGCTCTGCAGACCGTGGGGATGCTGGCGAAGCTGACGGAACCCTGGGCACCACAGTGACGCTATGGAACCTGGTGGAACCGAGGGGCCACAGTGACACTGTGGGGCCTTTTGGAAGCAACAGGACCCTGGTGGGAAGCCACGGGATGATTAATCCTGCACGAACCTGCTCCAGGTGGGCTCCTCTCTCCCGGCTTCCACAGGTGCTGCTAGGATCCCACTCCGGCACTGGCTTGGCACGGGCTCACGGCTTCCTTTGGCAATGGCTCTGCTCCAGGATGGCATGCTGCAGAGAATGCAGGTAGATTTTGTGCTCACTCCTGGCATGCAGCTGGACAATAAAGCCTGATCCAGCCCCCCCTCAGCATATGTCCGGCTCTGGCATTGGGGCGGGGCAACTTTGGGAGCAGCCCCAGCCCTGCTCCTGCTCCCGGCTGGGCACCCAGCTGCTGGGACACAGGTGTGTCCTGATGCCACCGTCTACTCCTTTGAGAAGGGGAGGACAGAGTGCATCAGGGAGTTTGGTGTGGCTTACATGCGGCAAGGAGAAGGTGCAGCCCCAAACTGGCTTTCACTTCTAGAACCTTTTGCTATTGCGGGAGCAGCTGCTGGAGCTTTTCAACCGAGCTGCAAGAGTGAAAAGTGTGATGGCATGTCTATCTGAGAAGGAAGGTTCGGTGCCGCAGCCTGTTGTGCACAATTTATATGCTGATAAGAGAAGGGGGTGCTTTTGCAACGTTTTCCTTCCTGACACTTCTGTCTCTGTGAGCTTTAGCTGCTTGGACTCAGGGGTACCGAAGGTGTGTGAAAGTGACTGGGATGCGAGAATCATGTTGCACAGGGAACAGGGAAGGTCAGCAAATGTTTCCTGTCCTGGCACATCTCTCAGTCTGAACTGCAGCTGCAGATGCTTCACTTCCGCCAAGGACTCTGCCACCTTGAGAGAAGGATGCGCTCTATGGAGTTGAGAAAGAAAGTGCGTCTCACTAGCTTCTTTCCTCTACTTCATAGACAGCAAAGGGGCTATGAAAGGCAGCACTGGCTTTTTGTTCTAGGACTTCTTCTTTACAAGCAGCTGCTGGATGTTTGGAAGGGGGTTTGGGATATGCAAAAATGAGAGGCTAAGATGGTAAGAGGGTAAGATGGAAGTCATCTGGCAAAAGCAGAGCTCACAAAAGGGCCAGCTGAGAAAGCTCTTGCTGCCTACAACTTCAACTGCACCCCTCAAAGCAGCAGCACACACGCTGCTCTCGGCACTTTCCTTCTCAGCTCTACGCACCATCCTAAGCCTTGCCTCTCCCACACTCAGGATCCAAAGACAACGGCACCAGGGACTGCTCACACACTAAAGGCACCAGGACAAAAGGCTCACCAGCTTGGCCTTTGCATTCCCGCTGACAGCTCCACAGCTTGAACCCAGAGAACTGCCTGCTGCCAACAGCCTTTCCAATCACTCTGAGCACCTCATGACAAGGAGTGTGGGGAATGAATCTCCAGCAGCCTCCTGCCCCAGGCTGTCCCCCGGGAGCAGCCCTGCTCCAGGCCGTGACTGCCACCTGCACAGCCAAAGGACCCAGAGCCGGTGTTACACACCACGGCTGTGCCTGGCACAGAGACACCAGTGGCCACACAAGTGGCCATGGCACTGTCCACACACAGTCCCTGCTGCTGCTCCCCCAGCCGCTGGCACCAACTCCCAGCCACCCACTCCTAAAGCCACGGGGCCCACTGGGACACTGCGGGGGCTCGTGGAAGCCAGCGGCCATTGTGACACAGCGGGGCTGCACAGAGCCCACGGTGCTTTGTGACCCGTGGCTCCCAGGAGAGCCTTTGTGATGCTGGGGAACTACAAGGAAGCCTGGCTCCTCTGTGACACCACCACAGAAGCTCAGGGGAGCCCTGGAGACCGTGCTGATGCTATGGAACCTGATGCAACCCTGCCTCCTCTGTGACACCACAGAACCTCTGGGAGCTCTGGAGACCGTGGTGATGCTATGGAACCTGATGCAACCCTGCCTCCACTGTGACACCACAGAAGCTCAGGGAGCCCTGGAGACTGTGCTGATGCTATGGAACCTGATGCAACCCTGCCTCCACTGTGACACCACAGAACCTCTGGGAGCCCTGGAGACCGTGCTGATGCTATGGAACCTGATGCAACCCTGCCTCCACTGTGACACCACAGAAGCTCGGGGAGCTCTGCAGACCGTGGGGATGCTGGCGAAGCTGACGGAACCCTGGGCACCACAGTGACGCTATGGAACCTGGTGGAACCGAGGGGCCACAGTGACACTGTGGGGCCTTTTGGAAGCAACAGGACCCTGGTGGGAAGCCACGGGATGATTAATCCTGCACGAACCTGCTCCAGGTGGGCTCCTCTCTCCCGGCTTCCACAGGTGCTGCTAGGATCCCACTCCGGCACTGGCTTGGCACGGGCTCACGGCTTCCTTTGGCAATGGCTCTGCTCCAGGATGGCATGCTGCAGAGAATGCAGGTAGATTTTGTGCTCACTCCTGGCATGCAGCTGGACAATAAAGCCTGATCCAGCCCCCCCTCAGCATATGTCCGGCTCTGGCATTGGGGCGGGGCAACTTTGGGAGCAGCCCCAGCCCTGCTCCTGCTCCCGGCTGGGCACCCAGCTGCTGGGACACAGGTGTGTCCTGATGCCACCGTCTACTCCTTTGAGAAGGGGAGGACAGAGTGCATCAGGGAGTTTGGTGTGGCTTACATGCGGCAAGGAGAAGGTGCAGCCCCAAACTGGCTTTCACTTCTAGAACCTTTTGCTATTGCGGGAGCAGCTGCTGGAGCTTTTCAACCGAGCTGCAAGAGTGAAAAGTGTGATGGCATGTCTATCTGAGAAGGAAGGTTCGGTGCCGCAGCCTGTTGTGCACAATTTATATGCTGATAAGAGAAGGGGGTGCTTTTGCAACGTTTTCCTTCCTGACACTTCTGTCTCTGTGAGCTTTAGCTGCTTGGACTCAGGGATACCGAAGGTATGTGAAAGTGACTGGGATGCGAGAATCATGTTGCACAGGGAACAGGGAAGGTCAGCAAATGTTTCCTGTCCTGGCACATCTCTCAGTCTGAACTGCAGCTGCAGATGCTTCACTTCCGCCAAGGACTCTGCCACCTTGAGAGAAGGATGCGCTCTATGGAGTTGAGAAAGAAAGTGCGTCTCACTAGCTTCTTTCCTCTACTTCATAGACAGCAAAGGGGCTATGAAAGGCAGCACTGGCTTTTTGTTCTAGGACTTCTTCTTTACAAGCAGCTGCTGGATGTTTGGAAGGGGGTTTGGGATATGCAAAAATGAGAGGCTAAGATGGTAAGAGGGTAAGATGGAAGTCATCTGGCAAAAGCAGAGCTCACAAAAGGGCCAGCTGAGAAAGCTCTTGCTGCCTACAACTTCAACTGCACCCCTCAAAGCAGCAGCACACACGCTGCTCTCGGCACTTTCCTTCTCAGCTCTACGCACCATCCTAAGCCTTGCCTCTCCCACACTCAGGATCCAAAGACAACGGCACCAGGGACTGCTCACACACTAAAGGCACCAGGACAAAAGGCTCACCAGCTTGGCCTTTGCATTCCCGCTGACAGCTCCACAGCTTGAACCCAGAGAACTGCCTGCTGCCAACAGCCTTTCCAATCACTCTGAGCACCTCATGACAAGGAGTGTGGGGAATGAATCTCCAGCAGCCTCCTGCCCCAGGCTGTCCCCCGGGAGCAGCCCTGCTCCAGGCCGTGACTGCCACCTGCACAGCCAAAGGACCCAGAGCCGGTGTTACACACCACGGCTGTGCCTGGCACAGAGACACCAGTGGCCACACAAGTGGCCATGGCACTGTCCACACACAGTCCCTGCTGCTGCTCCCCCAGCCGCTGGCACCAACTCCCAGCCACCCACTCCTAAAGCCACGGGGCCCACTGGGACACTGCGGGGGCTCGTGGAAGCCAGCGGCCATTGTGACACAGCGGGGCTGCACAGAGCCCACGGTGCTTTGTGACCCGTGGCTCCCAGGAGAGCCTTTGTGATGCTGGGGAACTACAAGGAAGCCTGCCTCCTCTGTGACACCACCACAGAAGCTCAGGGGAGCCCTGGAGACCGTGCTGATGCTATGGAACCTGATGCAACCCTGCCTCCTCTGTGACACCACAGAACCTCTGGGAGCCCTGGAGACCGTGCTGATGCTATGGAACCTGATGCAACCCTGCCTCCTCTGTGACACCACAGAACCTCTGGGAGCCCTGGAGACCGTGGTGATGCTATGGAACCTGATGCAACCCTGCCTCCACTGTGACACCACAGAAGCTCAGGGAGCCCTGGAGACTGTGGTGATGCTATGGAACCTGATGCAACCCTGCCTCCACTGTGACACCACAGAACCTCTGGGAGCCCTGGAGACCGTGCTGATGCTATGGAACCTGATGCAACCCTGCCTCCACTGTGACACCACAGAAGCTCGGGGAGCTCTGCAGACCGTGGGGATGCTGGCGAAGCTGACGGAACCCTGGGCACCACAGTGACGCTATGGAACCTGGTGGAACCGAGGGGCCACAGTGACACTGTGGGGCCTTTTGGAAGCAACAGGACCCTGGTGGGAAGCCACGGGATGATTAATCCTGCACGAACCTGCTCCAGGTGGGCTCCTCTCTCCCGGCTTCCACAGGTGCTGCTAGGATCCCACTCCGGCACTGGCTTGGCACGGGCTCACGGCTTCCTTTGGCAATGGCTCTGCTCCAGGATGGCATGCTGCAGAGAATGCAGGTAGATTTTGTGCTCACTCCTGGCATGCAGCTGGACAATAAAGCCTGATCCAGCCCCCCCTCAGCATATGTCCGGCTCTGGCATTGGGGCGGGGCAACTTTGGGAGCAGCCCCAGCCCTGCTCCTGCTCCCGGCTGGGCACCCAGCTGCTGGGACACAGGTGTGTCCTGATGCCACCGTCTACTCCTTTGAGAAGGGGAGGACAGAGTGCATCAGGGAGTTTGGTGTGGCTTACATGCGGCAAGGAGAAGGTGCAGCCCCAAACTGGCTTTCACTTCTAGAACCTTTTGCTATTGCGGGAGCAGCTGCTGGAGCTTTTCAACCGAGCTGCAAGAGTGAAAAGTGTGATGGCATGTCTATCTGAGAAGGAAGGTTCGGTGCCGCAGCCTGTTGTGCACAATTTATATGCTGATAAGAGAAGGGGGTGCTTTTGCAACGTTTTCCTTCCTGACACTTCTGTCTCTGTGAGCTTTAGCTGCTTGGACTCAGGGGTACCGAAGGTGTGTGAAAGTGACTGGGATGCGAGAATCATGTTGCACAGGGAACAGGGAAGGTCAGCAAATGTTTCCTGTCCTGGCACATCTCTCAGTCTGAACTGCAGCTGCAGATGCTTCACTTCCGCCAAGGACTCTGCCACCTTGAGAGAAGGATGCGCTCTATGGAGTTGAGAAAGAAAGTGCGTCTCACTAGCTTCTTTCCTCTACTTCATAGACAGCAAAGGGGCTATGAAAGGCAGCACTGGCTTTTTGTTCTAGGACTTCTTCTTTACAAGCAGCTGCTGGATGTTTGGAAGGGGGTTTGGGATATGCAAAAATGAGAGGCTAAGATGGTAAGAGGGTAAGATGGAAGTCATCTGGCAAAAGCAGAGCTCACAAAAGGGCCAGCTGAGAAAGCTCTTGCTGCCTACAACTTCAACTGCACCCCTCAAAGCAGCAGCACACACGCTGCTCTCGGCACTTTCCTTCTCAGCTCTACGCACCATCCTAAGCCTTGCCTCTCCCACACTCAGGATCCAAAGACAACGGCACCAGGGACTGCTCACACACTAAAGGCACCAGGACAAAAGGCTCACCAGCTTGGCCTTTGCATTCCCGCTGACAGCTCCACAGCTTGAACCCAGAGAACTGCCTGCTGCCAACAGCCTTTCCAATCACTCTGAGCACCTCATGACAAGGAGTGTGGGGAATGAATCTCCAGCAGCCTCCTGCCCCAGGCTGTCCCCCGGGAGCAGCCCTGCTCCAGGCCGTGACTGCCACCTGCACAGCCAAAGGACCCAGAGCCGGTGTTACACACCACGGCTGTGCCTGGCACAGAGACACCAGTGGCCACACAAGTGGCCATGGCACTGTCCACACACAGTCCCTGCTGCTGCTCCCCCAGCCGCTGGCACCAACTCCCAGCCACCCACTCCTAAAGCCACGGGGCCCACTGGGACACTGCGGGGGCTCGTGGAAGCCAGCGGCCATTGTGACACAGCGGGGCTGCACAGAGCCCACGGTGCTTTGTGACCCGTGGCTCCCAGGAGAGCCTTTGTGATGCTGGGGAACTACAAGGAAGCCTGGCTCCTCTGTGACACCACCACAGAAGCTCAGGGGAGCCCTGGAGACCGTGCTGATGCTATTGAACCTGATGCAACCCTGCCTCCTCTGTGACACCACAGAAGCTCTTGGAGCCCTGGAGACCGTGCTGATGCTATGGAACCTGATGCAACCCTGCCTCCTCTGTGACACCACAGAACCTCTGGGAGCTCTGGAGACCGTGCTGATGCTATGGAACCTGATGCAACCCTGCCTCCACTGTGACACCACAGAAGCTCAGGGAGCCCTGGAGACTGTGGTGATGCTATGGAACCTGATGCAATCCTGCCTCCACTGTGACACCACAGAACCTCTGGGAGCCCTGGAGACCGTGCTGATGCTATGGAACCTGATGCAACCCTGCCTCCACTGTGACACCACAGAAGCTCGGGGAGCTCTGCAGACCGTGGGGATGCTGGCGAAGCTGACGGAACCCTGGGCACCACAGTGACGCTATGGAACCTGGTGGAACCGAGGGGCCACAGTGACACTGTGGGGCCTTTTGGAAGCAACAGGACCCTGGTGGGAAGCCACGGGATGATTAATCCTGCACGAACCTGCTCCAGGTGGGCTCCTCTCTCCCGGCTTCCACAGGTGCTGCTAGGATCCCACTCCGGCACTGGCTTGGCACGGGCTCACGGCTTCCTTTGGCAATGGCTCTGCTCCAGGATGGCATGCTGCAGAGAATGCAGGTAGATTTTGTGCTCACTCCTGGCATGCAGCTGGACAATAAAGCCTGATCCAGCCCCCCCTCAGCATATGTCCGGCTCTGGCATTGGGGCGGGGCAACTTTGGGAGCAGCCCCAGCCCTGCTCCTGCTCCCGGCTGGGCACCCAGCTGCTGGGACACAGGTGTGTCCTGATGCCACCGTCTACTCCTTTGAGAAGGGGAGGACAGAGTGCATCAGGGAGTTTGGTGTGGCTTACATGCGGCAAGGAGAAGGTGCAGCCCCAAACTGGCTTTCACTTCTAGAACCTTTTGCTATTGCGGGAGCAGCTGCTGGAGCTTTTCAACCGAGCTGCAAGAGTGAAAAGTGTGATGGCATGTCTATCTGAGAAGGAAGGTTCGGTGCCGCAGCCTGTTGTGCACAATTTATATGCTGATAAGAGAAGGGGGTGCTTTTGCAACGTTTTCCTTCCTGACACTTCTGTCTCTGTGAGCTTTAGCTGCTTGGACTCAGGGGTACCGAAGGTGTGTGAAAGTGACTGGGATGCGAGAATCATGTTGCACAGGGAACAGGGAAGGTCAGCAAATGTTTCCTGTCCTGGCACATCTCTCAGTCTGAACTGCAGCTGCAGATGCTTCACTTCCGCCAAGGACTCTGCCACCTTGAGAGAAGGATGCGCTCTATGGAGTTGAGAAAGAAAGTGCGTCTCACTAGCTTCTTTCCTCTACTTCATAGACAGCAAAGGGGCTATGAAAGGCAGCACTGGCTTTTTGTTCTAGGACTTCTTCTTTACAAGCAGCTGCTGGATGTTTGGAAGGGGGTTTGGGATATGCAAAAATGAGAGGCTAAGATGGTAAGAGGGTAAGATGGAAGTCATCTGGCAAAAGCAGAGCTCACAAAAGGGCCAGCTGAGAAAGCTCTTGCTGCCTACAACTTCAACTGCACCCCTCAAAGCAGCAGCACACACGCTGCTCTCGGCACTTTCCTTCTCAGCTCTACGCACCATCCTAAGCCTTGCCTCTCCCACACTCAGGATCCAAAGACAACGGCACCAGGGACTGCTCACACACTAAAGGCACCAGGACAAAAGGCTCACCAGCTTGGCCTTTGCATTCCCGCTGACAGCTCCACAGCTTGAACCCAGAGAACTGCCTGCTGCCAACAGCCTTTCCAATCACTCTGAGCACCTCATGACAAGGAGTGTGGGGAATGAATCTCCAGCAGCCTCCTGCCCCAGGCTGTCCCCCGGGAGCAGCCCTGCTCCAGGCCGTGACTGCCACCTGCACAGCCAAAGGACCCAGAGCCGGTGTTACACACCACGGCTGTGCCTGGCACAGAGACACCAGTGGCCACACAAGTGGCCATGGCACTGTCCACACACAGTCCCTGCTGCTGCTCCCCCAGCCGCTGGCACCAACTCCCAGCCACCCACTCCTAAAGCCACGGGGCCCACTGGGACACTGCGGGGGCTCGTGGAAGCCAGCGGCCATTGTGACACAGCGGGGCTGCACAGAGCCCACGGTGCTTTGTGACCCGTGGCTCCCAGGAGAGCCTTTGTGATGCTGGGGAACTACAAGGAAGCCTGCCTCCTCTGTGACACCACCACAGAAGCTCAGGGGAGCCCTGGAGACCGTGCTGATGCTATGGAACCTGATGCAACCCTGCCTCCTCTGTGACACCACAGAACCTCTGGGAGCCCTGGAGACCGTGCTGATGCTATGGAACCTGATGCAACCCTGCCTCCTCTGTGACACCACAGAACCTCTGGGAGCCCTGGAGACCGTGGTGATGCTATGGAACCTGATGCAACCCTGCCTCCACTGTGACACCACAGAAGCTCAGGGAGCCCTGGAGACTGTGGTGATGCTATGGAACCTGATGCAACCCTGCCTCCACTGTGACACCACAGAACCTCTGGGAGCCCTGGAGACCGTGCTGATGCTATGGAACCTGATGCAACCCTGCCTCCACTGTGACACCACAGAAGCTCGGGGAGCTCTGCAGACCGTGGGGATGCTGGCGAAGCTGACGGAACCCTGGGCACCACAGTGACGCTATGGAACCTGGTGGAACCGAGGGGCCACAGTGACACTGTGGGGCCTTTTGGAAGCAACAGGACCCTGGTGGGAAGCCACGGGATGATTAATCCTGCACGAACCTGCTCCAGGTGGGCTCCTCTCTCCCGGCTTCCACAGGTGCTGCTAGGATCCCACTCCGGCACTGGCTTGGCACGGGCTCACGGCTTCCTTTGGCAATGGCTCTGCTCCAGGATGGCATGCTGCAGAGAATGCAGGTAGATTTTGTGCTCACTCCTGGCATGCAGCTGGACAATAAAGCCTGATCCAGCCCCCCCTCAGCATATGTCCGGCTCTGGCATTGGGGCGGGGCAACTTTGGGAGCAGCCCCAGCCCTGCTCCTGCTCCCGGCTGGGCACCCAGCTGCTGGGACACAGGTGTGTCCTGATGCCACCGTCTACTCCTTTGAGAAGGGGAGGACAGAGTGCATCAGGGAGTTTGGTGTGGCTTACATGCGGCAAGGAGAAGGTGCAGCCCCAAACTGGCTTTCACTTCTAGAACCTTTTGCTATTGCGGGAGCAGCTGCTGGAGCTTTTCAACCGAGCTGCAAGAGTGAAAAGTGTGATGGCATGTCTATCTGAGAAGGAAGGTTCGGTGCCGCAGCCTGTTGTGCACAATTTATATGCTGATAAGAGAAGGGGGTGCTTTTGCAACGTTTTCCTTCCTGACACTTCTGTCTCTGTGAGCTTTAGCTGCTTGGACTCAGGGGTACCGAAGGTGTGTGAAAGTGACTGGGATGCGAGAATCATGTTGCACAGGGAACAGGGAAGGTCAGCAAATGTTTCCTGTCCTGGCACATCTCTCAGTCTGAACTGCAGCTGCAGATGCTTCACTTCCGCCAAGGACTCTGCCACCTTGAGAGAAGGATGCGCTCTATGGAGTTGAGAAAGAAAGTGCGTCTCACTAGCTTCTTTCCTCTACTTCATAGACAGCAAAGGGGCTATGAAAGGCAGCACTGGCTTTTTGTTCTAGGACTTCTTCTTTACAAGCAGCTGCTGGATGTTTGGAAGGGGGTTTGGGATATGCAAAAATGAGAGGCTAAGATGGTAAGAGGGTAAGATGGAAGTCATCTGGCAAAAGCAGAGCTCACAAAAGGGCCAGCTGAGAAAGCTCTTGCTGCCTACAACTTCAACTGCACCCCTCAAAGCAGCAGCACACACGCTGCTCTCGGCACTTTCCTTCTCAGCTCTACGCACCATCCTAAGCCTTGCCTCTCCCACACTCAGGATCCAAAGACAACGGCACCAGGGACTGCTCACACACTAAAGGCACCAGGACAAAAGGCTCACCAGCTTGGCCTTTGCATTCCCGCTGACAGCTCCACAGCTTGAACCCAGAGAACTGCCTGCTGCCAACAGCCTTTCCAATCACTCTGAGCACCTCATGACAAGGAGTGTGGGGAATGAATCTCCAGCAGCCTCCTGCCCCAGGCTGTCCCCCGGGAGCAGCCCTGCTCCAGGCCGTGACTGCCACCTGCACAGCCAAAGGACCCAGAGCCGGTGTTACACACCACGGCTGTGCCTGGCACAGAGACACCAGTGGCCACACAAGTGGCCATGGCACTGTCCACACACAGTCCCTGCTGCTGCTCCCCCAGCCGCTGGCACCAACTCCCAGCCACCCACTCCTAAAGCCACGGGGCCCACTGGGACACTGCGGGGGCTCGTGGAAGCCAGCGGCCATTGTGACACAGCGGGGCTGCACAGAGCCCACGGTGCTTTGTGACCCGTGGCTCCCAGGAGAGCCTTTGTGATGCTGGGGAACTACAAGGAAGCCTGGCTCCTCTGTGACACCACCACAGAAGCTCAGGGGAGCCCTGGAGACCGTGCTGATGCTATGGAACCTGATGCAACCCTGCCTCCTCTGTGACACCACAGAACCTCTGGGAGCTCTGGAGACCGTGCTGATGCTATGGAACCTGATGCAACCCTGCCTCCACTGTGACACCACAGAAGCTCAGGGAGCCCTGGAGACTGTGCTGATGCTATGGAACCTGATGCAACCCTGCCTCCACTGTGACACCACAGAACCTCTGGGAGCCCTGGAGACCGTGCTGATGCTATGGAACCTGATGCAACCCTGCCTCCACTGTGACACCACAGAAGCTCGGGGAGCTCTGCAGACCGTGGGGATGCTGGCGAAGCTGACGGAACCCTGGGCACCACAGTGACGCTATGGAACCTGGTGGAACCGAGGGGCCACAGTGACACTGTGGGGCCTTTTGGAAGCAACAGGACCCTGGTGGGAAGCCACGGGATGATTAATCCTGCACGAACCTGCTCCAGGTGGGCTCCTCTCTCCCGGCTTCCACAGGTGCTGCTAGGATCCCACTCCGGCACTGGCTTGGCACGGGCTCACGGCTTCCTTTGGCAATGGCTCTGCTCCAGGATGGCATGCTGCAGAGAATGCAGGTAGATTTTGTGCTCACTCCTGGCATGCAGCTGGACAATAAAGCCTGATCCAGCCCCCCCTCAGCATATGTCCGGCTCTGGCATTGGGGCGGGGCAACTTTGGGAGCAGCCCCAGCCCTGCTCCTGCTCCCGGCTGGGCACCCAGCTGCTGGGACACAGGTGTGTCCTGATGCCACCGTCTACTCCTTTGAGAAGGGGAGGACAGAGTGCATCAGGGAGTTTGGTGTGGCTTACATGCGGCAAGGAGAAGGTGCAGCCCCAAACTGGCTTTCACTTCTAGAACCTTTTGCTATTGCGGGAGCAGCTGCTGGAGCTTTTCAACCGAGCTGCAAGAGTGAAAAGTGTGATGGCATGTCTATCTGAGAAGGAAGGTTCGGTGCCGCAGCCTGTTGTGCACAATTTATATGCTGATAAGAGAAGGGGGTGCTTTTGGAACGTTTTCCTTCCTGACACTTCTGTCTCTGTGAGCTTTAGCTGCTTGGACTCAGGGATACCGAAGGTATGTGAAAGTGACTGGGATGCGAGAATCATGTTGCACAGGGAACAGGGAAGGTCAGCAAATGTTTCCTGTCCTGGCACATCTCTCAGTCTGAACTGCAGCTGCAGATGCTTCACTTCCGCCAAGGACTCTGCCACCTTGAGAGAAGGATGCGCTCTATGGAGTTGAGAAAGAAAGTGCGTCTCACTAGCTTCTTTCCTCTACTTCATAGACAGCAAAGGGGCTATGAAAGGCAGCACTGGCTTTTTGTTCTAGGACTTCTTCTTTACAAGCAGCTGCTGGATGTTTGGAAGGGGGTTTGGGATATGCAAAAATGAGAGGCTAAGATGGTAAGAGGGTAAGATGGAAGTCATCTGGCAAAAGCAGAGCTCACAAAAGGGCCAGCTGAGAAAGCTCTTGCTGCCTACAACTTCAACTGCACCCCTCAAAGCAGCAGCACACACGCTGCTCTCGGCACTTTCCTTCTCAGCTCTACGCACCATCCTAAGCCTTGCCTCTCCCACACTCAGGATCCAAAGACAACGGCACCAGGGACTGCTCACACACTAAAGGCACCAGGAAAAAAGACTCACCAGCTTGGCCTTTGCATTCCCGCTGACAGCTCCACAGCTTGAACCCAGAGAACTGCCTGCTGCCAACAGCCTTTCCAATCACTCTGAGCACCTCATGACAAGGAGTGTGGGGAATGAATCTCCAGCAGCCTCCTGCCCCAGGCTGTCCCCCGGGAGCAGCCCTGCTCCAGGCCGTGACTGCCACCTGCACAGCCAAAGGACCCAGAGCCGGTGTTACACACCACGGCTGTGCCTGGCACAGAGACACCAGTGGCCACACAAGTGGCCATGGCACTGTCCACACACAGTCCCTGCTGCTGCTCCCCCAGCCGCTGGCACCAACTCCCAGCCACCCACTCCTAAAGCCACGGGGCCCACTGGGACACTGCGGGGGCTCGTGGAAGCCAGCGGCCATTGTGACACAGCGGGGCTGCACAGAGCCCACGGTGCTTTGTGACCCGTGGCTCCCAGGAGAGCCTTTGTGATGCTGGGGAACTACAAGGAAGCCTGGCTCCTCTGTGACACCACCACAGAAGCTCAGGGGAGCCCTGGAGACCGTGCTGATGCTATGGAACCTGATGCAACCCTGCCTCCTCTGTGACACCACAGAACCTCTGGGAGCTCTGGAGACCGTGCTGATGCTATGGAACCTGATGCAACCCTGCCTCCACTGTGACACCACAGAAGCTCAGGGAGCCCTGGAGACTGTGGTGATGCTATGGAACCTGATGCAACCCTGCCTCCACTGTGACACCACAGAACCTCTGGGAGCCCTGGAGACCGTGCTGATGCTATGGAACCTGATGCAACCCTGCCTCCACTGTGACACCACAGAAGCTCGGGGAGCTCTGCAGACCGTGGGGATGCTGGCGAAGCTGACGGAACCCTGGGCACCACAGTGACGCTATGGAACCTGGTGGAACCGAGGGGCCACAGTGACACTGTGGGGCCTTTTGGAAGCAACAGGACCCTGGTGGGAAGCCACGGGATGATTAATCCTGCACGAACCTGCTCCAGGTGGGCTCCTCTCTCCCGGCTTCCACAGGTGCTGCTAGGATCCCACTCCGGCACTGGCTTGGCACGGGCTCACGGCTTCCTTTGGCAATGGCTCTGCTCCAGGATGGCATGCTGCAGAGAATGCAGGTAGATTTTGTGCTCACTCCTGGCATGCAGCTGGACAATAAAGCCTGATCCAGCCCCCCCTCAGCATATGTCCGGCTCTGGCATTGGGGCGGGGCAACTTTGGGAGCAGCCCCAGCCCTGCTCCTGCTCCCGGCTGGGCACCCAGCTGCTGGGACACAGGTGTGTCCTGATGCCACCGTCTACTCCTTTGAGAAGGGGAGGACAGAGTGCATCAGGGAGTTTGGTGTGGCTTACATGCGGCAAGGAGAAGGTGCAGCCCCAAACTGGCTTTCACTTCTAGAACCTTTTGCTATTGCGGGAGCAGCTGCTGGAGCTTTTCAACCGAGCTGCAAGAGTGAAAAGTGTGATGGCATGTCTATCTGAGAAGGAAGGTTCGGTGCCGCAGCCTGTTGTGCACAATTTATATGCTGATAAGAGAAGGGGGTGCTTTTGCAACGTTTTCCTTCCTGACACTTCTGTCTCTGTGAGCTTTAGCTGCTTGGACTCAGGGATACCGAAGGTATGTGAAAGTGACTGGGATGCGAGAATCATGTTGCACAGGGAACAGGGAAGGTCAGCAAATGTTTCCTGTCCTGGCACATCTCTCAGTCTGAACTGCAGCTGCAGATGCTTCACTTCCGCCAAGGACTCTGCCACCTTGAGAGAAGGATGCGCTCTATGGAGTTGAGAAAGAAAGTGCGTCTCACTAGCTTCTTTCCTCTACTTCATAGACAGCAAAGGGGCTATGAAAGGCAGCACTGGCTTTTTGTTCTAGGACTTCTTCTTTACAAGCAGCTGCTGGATGTTTGGAAGGGGGTTTGGGATATGCAAAAATGAGAGGCTAAGATGGTAAGAGGGTAAGATGGAAGTCATCTGGCAAAAGCAGAGCTCACAAAAGGGCCAGCTGAGAAAGCTCTTGCTGCCTACAACTTCAACTGCACCCCTCAAAGCAGCAGCACACACGCTGCTCTCGGCACTTTCCTTCTCAGCTCTACGCACCATCCTAAGCCTTGCCTCTCCCACACTCAGGATCCAAAGACAACGGCACCAGGGACTGCTCACACACTAAAGGCACCAGGACAAAAGGCTCACCAGCTTGGCCTTTGCATTCCCGCTGACAGCTCCACAGCTTGAACCCAGAGAACTGCCTGCTGCCAACAGCCTTTCCAATCACTCTGAGCACCTCATGACAAGGAGTGTGGGGAATGAATCTCCAGCAGCCTCCTGCCCCAGGCTGTCCCCCGGGAGCAGCCCTGCTCCAGGCCGTGACTGCCACCTGCACAGCCAAAGGACCCAGAGCCGGTGTTACACACCACGGCTGTGCCTGGCACAGAGACACCAGTGGCCACACAAGTGGCCATGGCACTGTCCACACACAGTCCCTGCTGCTGCTCCCCCAGCCGCTGGCACCAACTCCCAGCCACCCACTCCTAAAGCCACGGGGCCCACTGGGACACTGCGGGGGCTCATGGAAGCCAGCGGCCATTGTGACACAGCGGGGCTGCACAGAGCCCACGGTGCTTTGTGACCCGTGGCTCCCAGGAGAGCCTTTGTGATGCTGGGGAACTACAAGGAAGCCTGCCTCCTCTGTGACACCACCACAGAAGCTCAGGGGAGCCCTGGAGACCGTGCTGATGCTATTGAACCTGATGCAACCCTGCCTCCTCTGTGACACCACAGAACCTCTGGGAGCCCTGGAGACCGTGGTGATGCTATGGAACCTGATGCAACCCTGCCTCCTCTGTGACACCACAGAACCTCTGGGAGCCCTGGAGACCGTGCTGATGCTATGGAACCTGATGCAACCCTGCCTCCACTGTGACACCACAGAAGCTCAGGGAGCCCTGGAGACTGTGGTGATGCTATGGAACCTGATGCAATCCTGCCTCCACTGTGACACCACAGAACCTCTGGGAGCCCTGGAGACCGTGCTGATGCTATGGAACCTGATGCAACCCTGCCTCCACTGTGACACCACAGAAGCTCGGGGAGCTCTGCAGACCGTGGGGATGCTGGCGAAGCTGACGGAACCCTGGGCACCACAGTGACGCTATGGAACCTGGTGGAACCGAGGGGCCACAGTGACACTGTGGGGCCTTTTGGAAGCAACAGGACCCTGGTGGGAAGCCACGGGATGATTAATCCTGCACGAACCTGCTCCAGGTGGGCTCCTCTCTCCCGGCTTCCACAGGTGCTGCTAGGATCCCACTCCGGCACTGGCTTGGCACGGGCTCACGGCTTCCTTTGGCAATGGCTCTGCTCCAGGATGGCATGCTGCAGAGAATGCAGGTAGATTTTGTGCTCACTCCTGGCATGCAGCTGGACAATAAAGCCTGATCCAGCCCCCCCTCAGCATATGTCCGGCTCTGGCATTGGGGCGGGGCAACTTTGGGAGCAGCCCCAGCCCTGCTCCTGCTCCCGGCTGGGCACCCAGCTGCTGGGACACAGGTGTGTCCTGATGCCACCGTCTACTCCTTTGAGAAGGGGAGGACAGAGTGCATCAGGGAGTTTGGTGTGGCTTACATGCGGCAAGGAGAAGGTGCAGCCCCAAACTGGCTTTCACTTCTAGAACCTTTTGCTATTGCGGGAGCAGCTGCTGGAGCTTTTCAACCGAGCTGCAAGAGTGAAAAGTGTGATGGCATGTCTATCTGAGAAGGAAGGTTCGGTGCCGCAGCCTGTTGTGCACAATTTATATGCTGATAAGAGAAGGGGGTGCTTTTGCAACGTTTTCCTTCCTGACACTTCTGTCTCTGTGAGCTTTAGCTGCTTGGACTCAGGGGTACCGAAGGTGTGTGAAAGTGACTGGGATGCGAGAATCATGTTGCACAGGGAACAGGGAAGGTCAGCAAATGTTTCCTGTCCTGGCACATCTCTCAGTCTGAACTGCAGCTGCAGATGCTTCACTTCCGCCAAGGACTCTGCCACCTTGAGAGAAGGATGCGCTCTATGGAGTTGAGAAAGAAAGTGCGTCTCACTAGCTTCTTTCCTCTACTTCATAGACAGCAAAGGGGCTATGAAAGGCAGCACTGGCTTTTTGTTCTAGGACTTCTTCTTTACAAGCAGCTGCTGGATGTTTGGAAGGGGGTTTGGGATATGCAAAAATGAGAGGCTAAGATGGTAAGAGGGTAAGATGGAAGTCATCTGGCAAAAGCAGAGCTCACAAAAGGGCCAGCTGAGAAAGCTCTTGCTGCCTACAACTTCAACTGCACCCCTCAAAGCAGCAGCACACACGCTGCTCTCGGCACTTTCCTTCTCAGCTCTACGCACCATCCTAAGCCTTGCCTCTCCCACACTCAGGATCCAAAGACAACGGCACCAGGGACTGCTCACACACTAAAGGCACCAGGACAAAAGGCTCACCAGCTTGGCCTTTGCATTCCCGCTGACAGCTCCACAGCTTGAACCCAGAGAACTGCCTGCTGCCAACAGCCTTTCCAATCACTCTGAGCACCTCATGACAAGGAGTGTGGGGAATGAATCTCCAGCAGCCTCCTGCCCCAGGCTGTCCCCCGGGAGCAGCCCTGCTCCAGGCCGTGACTGCCACCTGCACAGCCAAAGGACCCAGAGCCGGTGTTACACACCACGGCTGTGCCTGGCACAGAGACACCAGTGGCCACACAAGTGGCCATGGCACTGTCCACACACAGTCCCTGCTGCTGCTCCCCCAGCCGCTGGCACCAACTCCCAGCCACCCACTCCTAAAGCCACGGGGCCCACTGGGACACTGCGGGGGCTCGTGGAAGCCAGCGGCCATTGTGACACAGCGGGGCTGCACAGAGCCCACGGTGCTTTGTGACCCGTGGCTCCCAGGAGAGCCTTTGTGATGCTGGGGAACTACAAGGAAGCCTGGCTCCTCTGTGACACCACCACAGAAGCTCAGGGGAGCCCTGGAGACCGTGCTGATGCTATTGAACCTGATGCAACCCTGCCTCCTCTGTGACACCACAGAAGCTCTTGGAGCCCTGGAGACCGTGGTGATGCTATGGAACCTGATGCAACCCTGCCTCCTCTGTGACACCACAGAACCTCTGGGAGCCCTGGAGACCGTGCTGATGCTATGGAACCTGATGCAACCCTGCCTCCACTGTGACACCACAGAAGCTCAGGGAGCCCTGGAGACTGTGGTGATGCTATGGAACCTGATGCAATCCTGCCTCCACTGTGACACCACAGAACCTCTGGGAGCCCTGGAGACCGTGCTGATGCTATGGAACCTGATGCAACCCTGCCTCCACTGTGACACCACAGAAGCTCGGGGAGCTCTGCAGACCGTGGGGATGCTGGCGAAGCTGACGGAACCCTGGGCACCACAGTGACGCTATGGAACCTGGTGGAACCGAGGGGCCACAGTGACACTGTGGGGCCTTTTGGAAGCAACAGGACCCTGGTGGGAAGCCACGGGATGATTAATCCTGCACGAACCTGCTCCAGGTGGGCTCCTCTCTCCCGGCTTCCACAGGTGCTGCTAGGATCCCACTCCGGCACTGGCTTGGCACGGGCTCACGGCTTCCTTTGGCAATGGCTCTGCTCCAGGATGGCATGCTGCAGAGAATGCAGGTAGATTTTGTGCTCACTCCTGGCATGCAGCTGGACAATAAAGCCTGATCCAGCCCCCCCTCAGCATATGTCCGGCTCTGGCATTGGGGCGGGGCAACTTTGGGAGCAGCCCCAGCCCTGCTCCTGCTCCCGGCTGGGCACCCAGCTGCTGGGACACAGGTGTGTCCTGATGCCACCGTCTACTCCTTTGAGAAGGGGAGGACAGAGTGCATCAGGGAGTTTGGTGTGGCTTACATGCGGCAAGGAGAAGGTGCAGCCCCAAACTGGCTTTCACTTCTAGAACCTTTTGCTATTGCGGGAGCAGCTGCTGGAGCTTTTCAACCGAGCTGCAAGAGTGAAAAGTGTGATGGCATGTCTATCTGAGAAGGAAGGTTCGGTGCCGCAGCCTGTTGTGCACAATTTATATGCTGATAAGAGAAGGGGGTGCTTTTGCAACGTTTTCCTTCCTGACACTTCTGTCTCTGTGAGCTTTAGCTGCTTGGACTCAGGGGTACCGAAGGTGTGTGAAAGTGACTGGGATGCGAGAATCATGTTGCACAGGGAACAGGGAAGGTCAGCAAATGTTTCCTGTCCTGGCACATCTCTCAGTCTGAACTGCAGCTGCAGATGCTTCACTTCCGCCAAGGACTCTGCCACCTTGAGAGAAGGATGCGCTCTATGGAGTTGAGAAAGAAAGTGCGTCTCACTAGCTTCTTTCCTCTACTTCATAGACAGCAAAGGGGCTATGAAAGGCAGCACTGGCTTTTTGTTCTAGGACTTCTTCTTTACAAGCAGCTGCTGGATGTTTGGAAGGGGGTTTGGGATATGCAAAAATGAGAGGCTAAGATGGTAAGAGGGTAAGATGGAAGTCATCTGGCAAAAGCAGAGCTCACAAAAGGGCCAGCTGAGAAAGCTCTTGCTGCCTACAACTTCAACTGCACCCCTCAAAGCAGCAGCACACACGCTGCTCTCGGCACTTTCCTTCTCAGCTCTACGCACCATCCTAAGCCTTGCCTCTCCCACACTCAGGATCCAAAGACAACGGCACCAGGGACTGCTCACACACTAAAGGCACCAGGAAAAAAGGCTCACCAGCTTGGCCTTTGCATTCCCGCTGACAGCTCCACAGCTTGAACCCAGAGAACTGCCTGCTGCCAACAGCCTTTCCAATCACTCTGAGCACCTCATGACAAGGAGTGTGGGGAATGAATCTCCAGCAGCCTCCTGCCCCAGGCTGTCCCCCGGGAGCAGCCCTGCTCCAGGCCGTGACTGCCACCTGCACAGCCAAAGGACCCAGAGCCGGTGTTACACACCACGGCTGTGCCTGGCACAGAGACACCAGTGGCCACACAAGTGGCCATGGCACTGTCCACACACAGTCCCTGCTGCTGCTCCCCCAGCCGCTGGCACCAACTCCCAGCCACCCACTCCTAAAGCCACGGGGCCCACTGGGACACTGCGGGGGCTCGTGGAAGCCAGCGGCCATTGTGACACAGCGGGGCTGCACAGAGCCCACGGTGCTTTGTGACCCGTGGCTCCCAGGAGAGCCTTTGTGATGCTGGGGAACTACAAGGAAGCCTGGCTCCTCTGTGACACCACCACAGAAGCTCAGGGGAGCCCTGGAGACCGTGCTGATGCTATGGAACCTGATGCAACCCTGCCTCCTCTGTGACACCACAGAAGCTCTTGGAGCCCTGGAGACCGTGGTGATGCTATGGAACCTGATGCAACCCTGCCTCCACTGTGACACCACAGAAGCTCAGGGAGCCCTGGAGACTGTGCTGATGCTATGGAACCTGATGCAACCCTGCCTCCACTGTGACACCACAGAACCTCTGGGAGCCCTGGAGACCGTGCTGATGCTATGGAACCTGATGCAACCCTGCCTCCACTGTGACACCACAGAAGCTCGGGGAGCTCTGCAGACCGTGGGGATGCTGGCGAAGCTGACGGAACCCTGGGCACCACAGTGACGCTATGGAACCTGGTGGAACCGAGGGGCCACAGTGACACTGTGGGGCCTTTTGGAAGCAACAGGACCCTGGTGGGAAGCCACGGGATGATTAATCCTGCACGAACCTGCTCCAGGTGGGCTCCTCTCTCCCGGCTTCCACAGGTGCTGCTAGGATCCCACTCCGGCACTGGCTTGGCACGGGCTCACGGCTTCCTTTGGCAATGGCTCTGCTCCAGGATGGCATGCTGCAGAGAATGCAGGTAGATTTTGTGCTCACTCCTGGCATGCAGCTGGACAATAAAGCCTGATCCAGCCCCCCCTCAGCATATGTCCGGCTCTGGCATTGGGGCGGGGCAACTTTGGGAGCAGCCCCAGCCCTGCTCCTGCTCCCGGCTGGGCACCCAGCTGCTGGGACACAGGTGTGTCCTGATGCCACCGTCTACTCCTTTGAGAAGGGGAGGACAGAGTGCATCAGGGAGTTTGGTGTGGCTTACATGCGGCAAGGAGAAGGTGCAGCCCCAAACTGGCTTTCACTTCTAGAACCTTTTGCTATTGCGGGAGCAGCTGCTGGAGCTTTTCAACCGAGCTGCAAGAGTGAAAAGTGTGATGGCATGTCTATCTGAGAAGGAAGGTTCGGTGCCGCAGCCTGTTGTGCACAATTTATATGCTGATAAGAGAAGGGGGTGCTTTTGGAACGTTTTCCTTCCTGACACTTCTGTCTCTGTGAGCTTTAGCTGCTTGGACTCAGGGATACCGAAGGTATGTGAAAGTGACTGGGATGCGAGAATCATGTTGCACAGGGAACAGGGAAGGTCAGCAAATGTTTCCTGTCCTGGCACATCTCTCAGTCTGAACTGCAGCTGCAGATGCTTCACTTCCGCCAAGGACTCTGCCACCTTGAGAGAAGGATGCGCTCTATGGAGTTGAGAAAGAAAGTGCGTCTCACTAGCTTCTTTCCTCTACTTCATAGACAGCAAAGGGGCTATGAAAGGCAGCACTGGCTTTTTGTTCTAGGACTTCTTCTTTACAAGCAGCTGCTGGATGTTTGGAAGGGGGTTTGGGATATGCAAAAATGAGAGGCTAAGATGGTAAGAGGGTAAGATGGAAGTCATCTGGCAAAAGCAGAGCTCACAAAAGGGCCAGCTGAGAAAGCTCTTGCTGCCTACAACTTCAACTGCACCCCTCAAAGCAGCAGCACACACGCTGCTCTCGGCACTTTCCTTCTCAGCTCTACGCACCATCCTAAGCCTTGCCTCTCCCACACTCAGGATCCAAAGACAACGGCACCAGGGACTGCTCACACACTAAAGGCACCAGGACAAAAGGCTCACCAGCTTGGCCTTTGCATTCCCGCTGACAGCTCCACAGCTTGAACCCAGAGAACTGCCTGCTGCCAACAGCCTTTCCAATCACTCTGAGCACCTCATGACAAGGAGTGTGGGGAATGAATCTCCAGCAGCCTCCTGCCCCAGGCTGTCCCCCGGGAGCAGCCCTGCTCCAGGCCGTGACTGCCACCTGCACAGCCAAAGGACCCGGAGCCGGTGTTACACACCACGGCTGTGCCTGGCACAGAGACACCAGTGGCCACACAAGTGGCCATGGCACTGTCCACACACAGTCCCTGCTGCTGCTCCCCCAGCCGCTGGCACCAACTCCCAGCCACCCACTCCTAAAGCCACGGGGCCCACTGGGACACTGCGGGGGCTCGTGGAAGCCAGCGGCCATTGTGACACAGCGGGGCTGCACAGAGCCCACGGTGCTTTGTGACCCGTGGCTCCCAGGAGAGCCTTTGTGATGCTGGGGAACTACAAGGAAGCCTGCCTCCTCTGTGACACCACCACAGAAGCTCAGGGGAGCCCTGGAGACCGTGCTGATGCTATGGAACCTGATGCAACCCTGCCTCCTCTGTGACACCACAGAACCTCTGGGAGCCCTGGAGACCGTGCTGATGCTATGGAACCTGATGCAACCCTGCCTCCTCTGTGACACCACAGAACCTCTGGGAGCCCTGGAGACCGTGCTGATGCTATGGAACCTGATGCAACCCTGCCTCCACTGTGACACCACAGAAGCTCAGGGAGCCCTGGAGACTGTGGTGATGCTATGGAACCTGATGCAACCCTGCCTCCACTGTGACACCACAGAACCTCTGGGAGCCCTGGAGACCGTGCTGATGCTATGGAACCTGATGCAACCCTGCCTCCACTGTGACACCACAGAAGCTCGGGGAGCTCTGCAGACCGTGGGGATGCTGGCGAAGCTGACGGAACCCTGGGCACCACAGTGACGCTATGGAACCTGGTGGAACCGAGGGGCCACAGTGACACTGTGGGGCCTTTTGGAAGCAACAGGACCCTGGTGGGAAGCCACGGGATGATTAATCCTGCACGAACCTGCTCCAGGTGGGCTCCTCTCTCCCGGCTTCCACAGGTGCTGCTAGGATCCCACTCCGGCACTGGCTTGGCACGGGCTCACGGCTTCCTTTGGCAATGGCTCTGCTCCAGGATGGCATGCTGCAGAGAATGCAGGTAGATTTTGTGCTCACTCCTGGCATGCAGCTGGACAATAAAGCCTGATCCAGCCCCCCCTCAGCATATGTCCGGCTCTGGCATTGGGGCGGGGCAACTTTGGGAGCAGCCCCAGCCCTGCTCCTGCTCCCGGCTGGGCACCCAGCTGCTGGGACACAGGTGTGTCCTGATGCCACCGTCTACTCCTTTGAGAAGGGGAGGACAGAGTGCATCAGGGAGTTTGGTGTGGCTTACATGCGGCAAGGAGAAGGTGCAGCCCCAAACTGGCTTTCACTTCTAGAACCTTTTGCTATTGCGGGAGCAGCTGCTGGAGCTTTTCAACCGAGCTGCAAGAGTGAAAAGTGTCATGGCATGTCTATCTGAGAAGGAAGGTTCGGTGCCGCAGCCTGTTGTGCACAATTTATATGCTGATAAGAGAAGGGGGTGCTTTTGCAACGTTTTCCTTCCTGACACTTCTGTCTCTGTGAGCTTTAGCTGCTTGGACTCAGGGGTACCGAAGGTGTGTGAAAGTGACTGGGATGCGAGAATCATGTTGCACAGGGAACAGGGAAGGTCAGCAAATGTTTCCTGTCCTGGCACATCTCTCAGTCTGAACTGCAGCTGCAGATGCTTCACTTCCGCCAAGGACTCTGCCACCTTGAGAGAAGGATGCGCTCTATGGAGTTGAGAAAGAAAGTGCGTCTCACTAGCTTCTTTCCTCTACTTCATAGACAGCAAAGGGGCTATGAAAGGCAGCACTGGCTTTTTGTTCTAGGACTTCTTCTTTACAAGCAGCTGCTGGATGTTTGGAAGGGGGTTTGGGATATGCAAAAATGAGAGGCTAAGATGGTAAGAGGGTAAGATGGAAGTCATCTGGCAAAAGCAGAGCTCACAAAAGGGCCAGCTGAGAAAGCTCTTGCTGCCTACAACTTCAACTGCACCCCTCAAAGCAGCAGCACACACGCTGCTCTCGGCACTTTCCTTCTCAGCTCTACGCACCATCCTAAGCCTTGCCTCTCCCACACTCAGGATCCAAAGACAACGGCACCAGGGACTGCTCACACACTAAAGGCACCAGGACAAAAGGCTCACCAGCTTGGCCTTTGCATTCCCGCTGACAGCTCCACAGCTTGAACCCAGAGAACTGCCTGCTGCCAACAGCCTTTCCAATCACTCTGAGCACCTCATGACAAGGAGTGTGGGGAATGAATCTCCAGCAGCCTCCTGCCCCAGGCTGTCCCCCGGGAGCAGCCCTGCTCCAGGCCGTGACTGCCACCTGCACAGCCAAAGGACCCAGAGCCGGTGTTACACACCACGGCTGTGCCTGGCACAGAGACACCAGTGGCCACACAAGTGGCCATGGCACTGTCCACACACAGTCCCTGCTGCTGCTCCCCCAGCCGCTGGCACCAACTCCCAGCCACCCACTCCTAAAGCCACGGGGCCCACTGGGACACTGCGGGGGCTCGTGGAAGCCAGCGGCCATTGTGACACAGCGGGGCTGCACAGAGCCCACGGTGCTTTGTGACCCGTGGCTCCCAGGAGAGCCTTTGTGATGCTGGGGAACTACAAGGAAGCCTGGCTCCTCTGTGACACCACCACAGAAGCTCAGGGGAGCCCTGGAGACCGTGCTGATGCTATTGAACCTGATGCAACCCTGCCTCCTCTGTGACACCACAGAAGCTCTTGGAGCCCTGGAGACCGTGGTGATGCTATGGAACCTGATGCAACCCTGCCTCCTCTGTGACACCACAGAACCTCTGGGAGCCCTGGAGACCGTGCTGATGCTATGGAACCTGATGCAACCCTGCCTCCACTGTGACACCACAGAAGCTCAGGGAGCCCTGGAGACTGTGGTGATGCTATGGAACCTGATGCAATCCTGCCTCCACTGTGACACCACAGAACCTCTGGGAGCCCTGGAGACCGTGCTGATGCTATGGAACCTGATGCAACCCTGCCTCCACTGTGACACCACAGAAGCTCGGGGAGCTCTGCAGACCGTGGGGATGCTGGCGAAGCTGACGGAACCCTGGGCACCACAGTGACGCTATGGAACCTGGTGGAACCGAGGGGCCACAGTGACACTGTGGGGCCTTTTGGAAGCAACAGGACCCTGGTGGGAAGCCACGGGATGATTAATCCTGCACGAACCTGCTCCAGGTGGGCTCCTCTCTCCCGGCTTCCACAGGTGCTGCTAGGATCCCACTCCGGCACTGGCTTGGCACGGGCTCACGGCTTCCTTTGGCAATGGCTCTGCTCCAGGATGGCATGCTGCAGAGAATGCAGGTAGATTTTGTGCTCACTCCTGGCATGCAGCTGGACAATAAAGCCTGATCCAGCCCCCCCTCAGCATATGTCCGGCTCTGGCATTGGGGCGGGGCAACTTTGGGAGCAGCCCCAGCCCTGCTCCTGCTCCCGGCTGGGCACCCAGCTGCTGGGACACAGGTGTGTCCTGATGCCACCGTCTACTCCTTTGAGAAGGGGAGGACAGAGTGCATCAGGGAGTTTGGTGTGGCTTACATGCGGCAAGGAGAAGGTGCAGCCCCAAACTGGCTTTCACTTCTAGAACCTTTTGCTATTGCGGGAGCAGCTGCTGGAGCTTTTCAACCGAGCTGCAAGAGTGAAAAGTGTGATGGCATGTCTATCTGAGAAGGAAGGTTCGGTGCCGCAGCCTGTTGTGCACAATTTATATGCTGATAAGAGAAGGGGGTGCTTTTGCAACGTTTTCCTTCCTGACACTTCTGTCTCTGTGAGCTTTAGCTGCTTGGACTCAGGGATACCGAAGGTATGTGAAAGTGACTGGGATGCGAGAATCATGTTGCACAGGGAACAGGGAAGGTCAGCAAATGTTTCCTGTCCTGGCACATCTCTCAGTCTGAACTGCAGCTGCAGATGCTTCACTTCCGCCAAGGACTCTGCCACCTTGAGAGAAGGATGCGCTCTATGGAGTTGAGAAAGAAAGTGCGTCTCACTAGCTTCTTTCCTCTACTTCATAGACAGCAAAGGGGCTATGAAAGGCAGCACTGGCTTTTTGTTCTAGGACTTCTTCTTTACAAGCAGCTGCTGGATGTTTGGAAGGGGGTTTGGGATATGCAAAAATGAGAGGCTAAGATGGTAAGAGGGTAAGATGGAAGTCATCTGGCAAAAGCAGAGCTCACAAAAGGGCCAGCTGAGAAAGCTCTTGCTGCCTACAACTTCAACTGCACCCCTCAAAGCAGCAGCACACACGCTGCTCTCGGCACTTTCCTTCTCAGCTCTACGCACCATCCTAAGCCTTGCCTCTCCCACACTCAGGATCCAAAGACAACGGCACCAGGGACTGCTCACACACTAAAGGCACCAGGACAAAAGGCTCACCAGCTTGGCCTTTGCATTCCCGCTGACAGCTCCACAGCTTGAACCCAGAGAACTGCCTGCTGCCAACAGCCTTTCCAATCACTCTGAGCACCTCATGACAAGGAGTGTGGGGAATGAATCTCCAGCAGCCTCCTGCCCCAGGCTGTCCCCCGGGAGCAGCCCTGCTCCAGGCCGTGACTGCCACCTGCACAGCCAAAGGACCCAGAGCCGGTGTTACACACCACGGCTGTGCCTGGCACAGAGACACCAGTGGCCACACAAGTGGCCATGGCACTGTCCACACACAGTCCCTGCTGCTGCTCCCCCAGCCGCTGGCACCAACTCCCAGCCACCCACTCCTAAAGCCACGGGGCCCACTGGGACATTGCGGGGGCTCGTGGAAGCCAGCGGCCATTGTGACACAGCGGGGCTGCACAGAGCCCACGGTGCTTTGTGACCCGTGGCTCCCAGGAGAGCCTTTGTGATGCTGGGGAACTACAAGGAAGCCTGCCTCCTCTGTGACACCACCACAGAAGCTCAGGGGAGCCCTGGAGACTGTGCTGATGCTATTGAACCTGATGCAACCCTGCCTCCTCTGTGACACCACAGAAGCTCTTGGAGCCCTGGAGACCGTGGTGATGCTATGGAACCTGATGCAACCCTGCCTCCTCTGTGACACCACAGAACCTCTGGGAGCTCTGGAGACCGTGCTGATGCTATGGAACCTGATGCAACCCTGCCTCCACTGTGACACCACAGAAGCTCAGGGAGCCCTGGAGACTGTGCTGATGCTATGGAACCTGATGCAACCCTGCCTCCACTGTGACACCACAGAACCTCTGGGAGCCCTGGAGACCGTGCTGATGCTATGGAACCTGATGCAACCCTGCCTCCACTGTGACACCACAGAAGCTCGGGGAGCTCTGCAGACCGTGGGGATGCTGGCGAAGCTGACGGAACCCTGGGCACCACAGTGACGCTATGGAACCTGGTGGAACCGAGGGGCCACAGTGACACTGTGGGGCCTTTTGGAAGCAACAGGACCCTGGTGGGAAGCCACGGGATGATTAATCCTGCACGAACCTGCTCCAGGTGGGCTCCTCTCTCCCGGCTTCCACAGGTGCTGCTAGGATCCCACTCCGGCACTGGCTTGGCACGGGCTCACGGCTTCCTTTGGCAATGGCTCTGCTCCAGGATGGCATGCTGCAGAGAATGCAGGTAGATTTTGTGCTCACTCCTGGCATGCAGCTGGACAATAAAGCCTGATCCAGCCCCCCCTCAGCATATGTCCGGCTCTGGCATTGGGGCGGGGCAACTTTGGGAGCAGCCCCAGCCCTGCTCCTGCTCCCGGCTGGGCACCCAGCTGCTGGGACACAGGTGTGTCCTGATGCCACCGTCTACTCCTTTGAGAAGGGGAGGACAGAGTGCATCAGGGAGTTTGGTGTGGCTTACATGCGGCAAGGAGAAGGTGCAGCCCCAAACTGGCTTTCACTTCTAGAACCTTTTGCTATTGCGGGAGCAGCTGCTGGAGCTTTTCAACCGAGCTGCAAGAGTGAAAAGTGTGATGGCATGTCTATCTGAGAAGGAAGGTTCGGTGCCGCAGCCTGTTGTGCACAATTTATATGCTGATAAGAGAAGGGGGTGCTTTTGCAACGTTTTCCTTCCTGACACTTCTGTCTCTGTGAGCTTTAGCTGCTTGGACTCAGGGATACCGAAGGTATGTGAAAGTGACTGGGATGCGAGAATCATGTTGCACAGGGAACAGGGAAGGTCAGCAAATGTTTCCTGTCCTGGCACATCTCTCAGTCTGAACTGCAGCTGCAGATGCTTCACTTCCGCCAAGGACTCTGCCACCTTGAGAGAAGGATGCGCTCTATGGAGTTGAGAAAGAAAGTGCGTCTCACTAGCTTCTTTCCTCTACTTCATAGACAGCAAAGGGGCTATGAAAGGCAGCACTGGCTTTTTGTTCTAGGACTTCTTCTTTACAAGCAGCTGCTGGATGTTTGGAAGGGGGTTTGGGATATGCAAAAATGAGAGGCTAAGATGGTAAGAGGGTAAGATGGAAGTCATCTGGCAAAAGCAGAGCTCACAAAAGGGCCAGCTGAGAAAGCTCTTGCTGCCTACAACTTCAACTGCACCCCTCAAAGCAGCAGCACACACGCTGCTCTCGGCACTTTCCTTCTCAGCTCTACGCACCATCCTAAGCCTTGCCTCTCCCACACTCAGGATCCAAAGACAACGGCACCAGGGACTGCTCACACACTAAAGGCACCAGGACAAAAGGCTCACCAGCTTGGCCTTTGCATTCCCGCTGACAGCTCCACAGCTTGAACCCAGAGAACTGCCTGCTGCCAACAGCCTTTCCAATC
Source organism: Aphelocoma coerulescens (assembly GCF_041296385.1). Lineage (NCBI taxonomy): Eukaryota > Metazoa > Chordata > Aves > Passeriformes > Corvidae > Aphelocoma > Aphelocoma coerulescens. The sequence goes on along the minus strand of NW_027183508.1, from coordinate 338,459 downwards.
ACTCTGAGCACCTCATGACAAGGAGTGTGGGGAATGAATCTCCAGCAGCCTCCTGCCCCAGGCTGTCCCCCGGGAGCAGCCCTGCTCCAGGCCGTGACTGCCACCTGCACAGCCAAAGGACCCGGAGCCGGTGTTACACACCACGGCTGTGCCTGGCACAGAGACACCAGTGGCCACACAAGTGGCCATGGCACTGTCCACACACAGTCCCTGCTGCTGCTCCCCCAGCCGCTGGCACCAACTCCCAGCCACCCACTCCTAAAGCCACGGGGCCCACTGGGACACTGCGGGGGCTCGTGGAAGCCAGCGGCCATTGTGACACAGCGGGGCTGCACAGAGCCCACGGTGCTTTGTGACCCGTGGCTCCCAGGAGAGCCTTTGTGATGCTGGGGAACTACAAGGAAGCCTGGCTCCTCTGTGACACCACCACAGAAGCTCAGGGGAGCCCTGGAGACCGTGCTGATGCTATGGAACCTGATGCAACCCTGCCTCCTCTGTGACACCACAGAACCTCTGGGAGCCCTGGAGACCGTGCTGATGCTATGGAACCTGATGCAACCCTGCCTCCTCTGTGACACCACAGAACCTCTGGGAGCCCTGGAGACCGTGCTGATGCTATGGAACCTGATGCAACCCTGCCTCCACTGTGACACCACAGAACCTCTGGGAGCCCTGGAGACCGTGGTGATGCTATGGAACCTGATGCAACCCTGCCTCCACTGTGACACCACAGAACCTCTGGGAGCCCTGGAGACCGTTCTGATGCTATGGAACCTGATGCAACCCTGCCTCCACTGTGACACCACAGAAGCTCGGGGAGCTCTGCAGACCGTGGGGATGCTGGCGAAGCTGACGGAACCCTGGGCACCACAGTGACGCTATGGAACCTGGTGGAACCGAGGGGCCACAGTGACACTGTGGGGCCTTTTGGAAGCAACAGGACCCTGGTGGGAAGCCACGGGATGATTAATCCTGCACGAACCTGCTCCAGGTGGGCTCCTCTCTCCCGGCTTCCACAGGTGCTGCTAGGATCCCACTCCGGCACTGGCTTGGCACGGGCTCACGGCTTCCTTTGGCAATGGCTCTGCTCCAGGATGGCATGCTGCAGAGAATGCAGGTAGATTTTGTGCTCACTCCTGGCATGCAGCTGGACAATAAAGCCTGATCCAGCCCCCCCTCAGCATATGTCCGGCTCTGGCATTGGGGCGGGGCAACTTTGGGAGCAGCCCCAGCCCTGCTCCTGCTCCCGGCTGGGCACCCAGCTGCTGGGACACAGGTGTGTCCTGATGCCACCGTCTACTCCTTTGAGAAGGGGAGGACAGAGTGCATCAGGGAGTTTGGTGTGGCTTACATGCGGCAAGGAGAAGGTGCAGCCCCAAACTGGCTTTCACTTCTAGAACCTTTTGCTATTGCGGGAGCAGCTGCTGGAGCTTTTCAACCGAGCTGCAAGAGTGAAAAGTGTGATGGCATGTCTATCTGAGAAGGAAGGTTCGGTGCCGCAGCCTGTTGTGCACAATTTATATGCTGATAAGAGAAGGGGGTGCTTTTGCAACGTTTTCCTTCCTGACACTTCTGTCTCTGTGAGCTTTAGCTGCTTGGACTCAGGGGTACCGAAGGTATGTGAAAGTGACTGGGATGCGAGAATCATGTTGCACAGGGAACAGGGAAGGTCAGCAAATGTTTCCTGTCCTGGCACATCTCTCAGTCTGAACTGCAGCTGCAGATGCTTCACTTCCGCCAAGGACTCTGCCACCTTGAGAGAAGGATGCGCTCTATGGAGTTGAGAAAGAAAGTGCGTCTCACTAGCTTCTTTCCTCTACTTCATAGACAGCAAAGGGGCTATGAAAGGCAGCACTGGCTTTTTGTTCTAGGACTTCTTCTTTACAAGCAGCTGCTGGATGTTTGGAAGGGGGTTTGGGATATGCAAAAATGAGAGGCTAAGATGGTAAGAGGGTAAGATGGAAGTCATCTGGCAAAAGCAGAGCTCACAAAAGGGCCAGCTGAGAAAGCTCTTGCTGCCTACAACTTCAACTGCACCCCTCAAAGCAGCAGCACACACGCTGCTCTCGGCACTTTCCTTCTCAGCTCTACGCACCATCCTAAGCCTTGCCTCTCCCACACTCAGGATCCAAAGACAACGGCACCAGGGACTGCTCACACACTAAAGGCACCAGGACAAAAGGCTCACCAGCTTGGCCTTTGCATTCCCGCTGACAGCTCCACAGCTTGAACCCAGAGAACTGCCTGCTGCCAACAGCCTTTCCAATCACTCTGAGCACCTCATGACAAGGAGTGTGGGGAATGAATCTCCAGCAGCCTCCTGCCCCAGGCTGTCCCCCGGGAGCAGCCCTGCTCCAGGCCGTGACTGCCACCTGCACAGCCAAAGGACCCAGAGCCGGTGTTACACACCACGGCTGTGCCTGGCACAGAGACACCAGTGGCCACACAAGTGGCCATGGCACTGTCCACACACAGTCCCTGCTGCTGCTCCCCCAGCCGCTGGCACCAACTCCCAGCCACCCACTCCTAAAGCCACGGGGCCCACTGGGACACTGCGGGGGCTCGTGGAAGCCAGCGGCCATTGTGACACAGCGGGGCTGCACAGAGCCCACGGTGCTTTGTGACCCGTGGCTCCCAGGAGAGCCTTTGTGATGCTGGGGAACTACAAGGAAGCCTGGCTCCTCTGTGACACCACCACAGAAGCTCAGGGGAGCCCTGGAGACCGTGCTGATGCTATTGAACCTGATGCAACCCTGCCTCCTCTGTGACACCACAGAAGCTCTTGGAGCCCTGGAGACCATGGTGATGCTATGGAACCTGATGCAACCCTGCCTCCTCTGTGACACCACAGAACCTCTGGGAGCCCTGGAGACCGTGCTGATGCTATGGAACCTGATGCAACCCTGCCTCCACTGTGACACCACAGAAGCTCAGGGAGCCCTGGAGACTGTGGTGATGCTATGGAACCTGATGCAACCCTGCCTCCACTGTGACACCACAGAACCTCTGGGAGCCCTGGAGACCGTGCTGATGCTATGGAACCTGATGCAACCCTGCCTCCACTGTGACACCACAGAAGCTCGGGGAGCTCTGCAGACCGTGGGGATGCTGGCGAAGCTGACGGAACCCTGGGCACCACAGTGACGCTATGGAACCTGGTGGAACCGAGGGGCCACAGTGACACTGTGGGGCCTTTTGGAAGCAACAGGACCCTGGTGGGAAGCCACGGGATGATTAATCCTGCACGAACCTGCTCCAGGTGGGCTCCTCTCTCCCGGCTTCCACAGGTGCTGCTAGGATCCCACTCCGGCACTGGCTTGGCACGGGCTCACGGCTTCCTTTGGCAATGGCTCTGCTCCAGGATGGCATGCTGCAGAGAATGCAGGTAGATTTTGTGCTCACTCCTGGCATGCAGCTGGACAATAAAGCCTGATCCAGCCCCCCCTCAGCATATGTCCGGCTCTGGCATTGGGGCGGGGCAACTTTGGGAGCAGCCCCAGCCCTGCTCCTGCTCCCGGCTGGGCACCCAGCTGCTGGGACACAGGTGTGTCCTGATGCCACCGTCTACTCCTTTGAGAAGGGGAGGACAGAGTGCATCAGGGAGTTTGGTGTGGCTTACATGCGGCAAGGAGAAGGTGCAGCCCCAAACTGGCTTTCACTTCTAGAACCTTTTGCTATTGCGGGAGCAGCTGCTGGAGCTTTTCAACCGAGCTGCAAGAGTGAAAAGTGTGATGGCATGTCTATCTGAGAAGGAAGGTTCGGTGCCGCAGCCTGTTGTGCACAATTTATATGCTGATAAGAGAAGGGGGTGCTTTTGCAACGTTTTCCTTCCTGACACTTCTGTCTCTGTGAGCTTTAGCTGCTTGGACTCAGGGGTACCGAAGGTGTGTGAAAGTGACTGGGATGCGAGAATCATGTTGCACAGGGAACAGGGAAGGTCAGCAAATGTTTCCTGTCCTGGCACATCTCTCAGTCTGAACTGCAGCTGCAGATGCTTCACTTCCGCCAAGGACTCTGCCACCTTGAGAGAAGGATGCGCTCTATGGAGTTGAGAAAGAAAGTGCGTCTCACTAGCTTCTTTCCTCTACTTCATAGACAGCAAAGGGGCTATGAAAGGCAGCACTGGCTTTTTGTTCTAGGACTTCTTCTTTACAAGCAGCTGCTGGATGTTTGGAAGGGGGTTTGGGATATGCAAAAATGAGAGGCTAAGATGGTAAGAGGGTAAGATGGAAGTCATCTGGCAAAAGCAGAGCTCACAAAAGGGCCAGCTGAGAAAGCTCTTGCTGCCTACAACTTCAACTGCACCCCTCAAAGCAGCAGCACACACGCTGCTCTCGGCACTTTCCTTCTCAGCTCTACGCACCATCCTAAGCCTTGCCTCTCCCACACTCAGGATCCAAAGACAACGGCACCAGGGACTGCTCACACACTAAAGGCACCAGGACAAAAGGCTCACCAGCTTGGCCTTTGCATTCCCGCTGACAGCTCCACAGCTTGAACCCAGAGAACTGCCTGCTGCCAACAGCCTTTCCAATCACTCTGAGCACCTCATGACAAGGAGTGTGGGGAATGAATCTCCAGCAGCCTCCTGCCCCAGGCTGTCCCCCGGGAGCAGCCCTGCTCCAGGCCGTGACTGCCACCTGCACAGCCAAAGGACCCAGAGCCGGTGTTACACACCACGGCTGTGCCTGGCACAGAGACACCAGTGGCCACACAAGTGGCCATGGCACTGTCCACACACAGTCCCTGCTGCTGCTCCCCCAGCCGCTGGCACCAACTCCCAGCCACCCACTCCTAAAGCCACGGGGCCCACTGGGACACTGCGGGGGCTCGTGGAAGCCAGCGGCCATTGTGACACAGCGGGGCTGCACAGAGCCCACGGTGCTTTGTGACCCGTGGCTCCCAGGAGAGCCTTTGTGATGCTGGGGAACTACAAGGAAGCCTGGCTCCTCTGTGACACCACCACAGAAGCTCAGGGGAGCCCTGGAGACCGTGCTGATGCTATTGAACCTGATGCAACCCTGCCTCCTCTGTGACACCACAGAAGCTCTTGGAGCCCTGGAGACCGTGGTGATGCTATGGAACCTGATGCAACCCTGCCTCCTCTGTGACACCACAGAACCTCTGGGAGCCCTGGAGACCGTGCTGATGCTATGGAACCTGATGCAACCCTGCCTCCACTGTGACACCACAGAAGCTCAGGGAGCCCTGGAGACTGTGGTGATGCTATGGAACCTGATGCAATCCTGCCTCCACTGTGACACCACAGAACCTCTGGGAGCCCTGGAGACCGTGCTGATGCTATGGAACCTGATGCAACCCTGCCTCCACTGTGACACCACAGAAGCTCGGGGAGCTCTGCAGACCGTGGGGATGCTGGCGAAGCTGACGGAACCCTGGGCACCACAGTGACGCTATGGAACCTGGTGGAACCGAGGGGCCACAGTGACACTGTGGGGCCTTTTGGAAGCAACAGGACCCTGGTGGGAAGCCACGGGATGATTAATCCTGCACGAACCTGCTCCAGGTGGGCTCCTCTCTCCCGGCTTCCACAGGTGCTGCTAGGATCCCACTCCGGCACTGGCTTGGCACGGGCTCACGGCTTCCTTTGGCAATGGCTCTGCTCCAGGATGGCATGCTGCAGAGAATGCAGGTAGATTTTGTGCTCACTCCTGGCATGCAGCTGGACAATAAAGCCTGATCCAGCCCCCCCTCAGCATATGTCCGGCTCTGGCATTGGGGCGGGGCAACTTTGGGAGCAGCCCCAGCCCTGCTCCTGCTCCCGGCTGGGCACCCAGCTGCTGGGACACAGGTGTGTCCTGATGCCACCGTCTACTCCTTTGAGAAGGGGAGGACAGAGTGCATCAGGGAGTTTGGTGTGGCTTACATGCGGCAAGGAGAAGGTGCAGCCCCAAACTGGCTTTCACTTCTAGAACCTTTTGCTATTGCGGGAGCAGCTGCTGGAGCTTTTCAACCGAGCTGCAAGAGTGAAAAGTGTGATGGCATGTCTATCTGAGAAGGAAGGTTCGGTGCCGCAGCCTGTTGTGCACAATTTATATGCTGATAAGAGAAGGGGGTGCTTTTGCAACGTTTTCCTTCCTGACACTTCTGTCTCTGTGAGCTTTAGCTGCTTGGACTCAGGGATACCGAAGGTATGTGAAAGTGACTGGGATGCGAGAATCATGTTGCACAGGGAACAGGGAAGGTCAGCAAATGTTTCCTGTCCTGGCACATCTCTCAGTCTGAACTGCAGCTGCAGATGCTTCACTTCCGCCAAGGACTCTGCCACCTTGAGAGAAGGATGCGCTCTATGGAGTTGAGAAAGAAAGTGCGTCTCACTAGCTTCTTTCCTCTACTTCATAGACAGCAAAGGGGCTATGAAAGGCAGCACTGGCTTTTTGTTCTAGGACTTCTTCTTTACAAGCAGCTGCTGGATGTTTGGAAGGGGGTTTGGGATATGCAAAAATGAGAGGCTAAGATGGTAAGAGGGTAAGATGGAAGTCATCTGGCAAAAGCAGAGCTCACAAAAGGGCCAGCTGAGAAAGCTCTTGCTGCCTACAACTTCAACTGCACCCCTCAAAGCAGCAGCACACACGCTGCTCTCGGCACTTTCCTTCTCAGCTCTACGCACCATCCTAAGCCTTGCCTCTCCCACACTCAGGATCCAAAGACAACGGCACCAGGGACTGCTCACACACTAAAGGCACCAGGACAAAAGGCTCACCAGCTTGGCCTTTGCATTCCCGCTGACAGCTCCACAGCTTGAACCCAGAGAACTGCCTGCTGCCAACAGCCTTTCCAATCACTCTGAGCACCTCATGACAAGGAGTGTGGGGAATGAATCTCCAGCAGCCTCCTGCCCCAGGCTGTCCCCCGGGAGCAGCCCTGCTCCAGGCCGTGACTGCCACCTGCACAGCCAAAGGACCCAGAGCCGGTGTTACACACCACGGCTGTGCCTGGCACAGAGACACCAGTGGCCACACAAGTGGCCATGGCACTGTCCACACACAGTCCCTGCTGCTGCTCCCCCAGCCGCTGGCACCAACTCCCAGCCACCCACTCCTAAAGCCACGGGGCCCACTGGGACATTGCGGGGGCTCGTGGAAGCCAGCGGCCATTGTGACACAGCGGGGCTGCACAGAGCCCACGGTGCTTTGTGACCCGTGGCTCCCAGGAGAGCCTTTGTGATGCTGGGGAACTACAAGGAAGCCTGCCTCCTCTGTGACACCACCACAGAAGCTCAGGGGAGCCCTGGAGACTGTGCTGATGCTATTGAACCTGATGCAACCCTGCCTCCTCTGTGACACCACAGAAGCTCTTGGAGCCCTGGAGACCGTGGTGATGCTATGGAACCTGATGCAACCCTGCCTCCTCTGTGACACCACAGAACCTCTGGGAGCTCTGGAGACCGTGCTGATGCTATGGAACCTGATGCAACCCTGCCTCCACTGTGACACCACAGAAGCTCAGGGAGCCCTGGAGACTGTGCTGATGCTATGGAACCTGATGCAACCCTGCCTCCACTGTGACACCACAGAACCTCTGGGAGCCCTGGAGACCGTGCTGATGCTATGGAACCTGATGCAACCCTGCCTCCACTGTGACACCACAGAAGCTCGGGGAGCTCTGCAGACCGTGGGGATGCTGGCGAAGCTGACGGAACCCTGGGCACCACAGTGACGCTATGGAACCTGGTGGAACCGAGGGGCCACAGTGACACTGTGGGGCCTTTTGGAAGCAACAGGACCCTGGTGGGAAGCCACGGGATGATTAATCCTGCACGAACCTGCTCCAGGTGGGCTCCTCTCTCCCGGCTTCCACAGGTGCTGCTAGGATCCCACTCCGGCACTGGCTTGGCACGGGCTCACGGCTTCCTTTGGCAATGGCTCTGCTCCAGGATGGCATGCTGCAGAGAATGCAGGTAGATTTTGTGCTCACTCCTGGCATGCAGCTGGACAATAAAGCCTGATCCAGCCCCCCCTCAGCATATGTCCGGCTCTGGCATTGGGGCGGGGCAACTTTGGGAGCAGCCCCAGCCCTGCTCCTGCTCCCGGCTGGGCACCCAGCTGCTGGGACACAGGTGTGTCCTGATGCCACCGTCTACTCCTTTGAGAAGGGGAGGACAGAGTGCATCAGGGAGTTTGGTGTGGCTTACATGCGGCAAGGAGAAGGTGCAGCCCCAAACTGGCTTTCACTTCTAGAACCTTTTGCTATTGCGGGAGCAGCTGCTGGAGCTTTTCAACCGAGCTGCAAGAGTGAAAAGTGTGATGGCATGTCTATCTGAGAAGGAAGGTTCGGTGCCGCAGCCTGTTGTGCACAATTTATATGCTGATAAGAGAAGGGGGTGCTTTTGCAACGTTTTCCTTCCTGACACTTCTGTCTCTGTGAGCTTTAGCTGCTTGGACTCAGGGATACCGAAGGTATGTGAAAGTGACTGGGATGCGAGAATCATGTTGCACAGGGAACAGGGAAGGTCAGCAAATGTTTCCTGTCCTGGCACATCTCTCAGTCTGAACTGCAGCTGCAGATGCTTCACTTCCGCCAAGGACTCTGCCACCTTGAGAGAAGGATGCGCTCTATGGAGTTGAGAAAGAAAGTGCGTCTCACTAGCTTCTTTCCTCTACTTCATAGACAGCAAAGGGGCTATGAAAGGCAGCACTGGCTTTTTGTTCTAGGACTTCTTCTTTACAAGCAGCTGCTGGATGTTTGGAAGGGGGTTTGGGATATGCAAAAATGAGAGGCTAAGATGGTAAGAGGGTAAGATGGAAGTCATCTGGCAAAAGCAGAGCTCACAAAAGGGCCAGCTGAGAAAGCTCTTGCTGCCTACAACTTCAACTGCACCCCTCAAAGCAGCAGCACACACGCTGCTCTCGGCACTTTCCTTCTCAGCTCTACGCACCATCCTAAGCCTTGCCTCTCCCACACTCAGGATCCAAAGACAACGGCACCAGGGACTGCTCACACACTAAAGGCACCAGGACAAAAGGCTCACCAGCTTGGCCTTTGCATTCCCGCTGACAGCTCCACAGCTTGAACCCAGAGAACTGCCTGCTGCCAACAGCCTTTCCAATCACTCTGAGCACCTCATGACAAGGAGTGTGGGGAATGAATCTCCAGCAGCCTCCTGCCCCAGGCTGTCCCCCGGGAGCAGCCCTGCTCCAGGCCGTGACTGCCACCTGCACAGCCAAAGGACCCGGAGCCGGTGTTACACACCACGGCTGTGCCTGGCACAGAGACACCAGTGGCCACACAAGTGGCCATGGCACTGTCCACACACAGTCCCTGCTGCTGCTCCCCCAGCCGCTGGCACCAACTCCCAGCCACCCACTCCTAAAGCCACGGGGCCCACTGGGACACTGCGGGGGCTCGTGGAAGCCAGCGGCCATTGTGACACAGCGGGGCTGCACAGAGCCCACGGTGCTTTGTGACCCGTGGCTCCCAGGAGAGCCTTTGTGATGCTGGGGAACTACAAGGAAGCCTGGCTCCTCTGTGACACCACCACAGAAGCTCAGGGGAGCCCTGGAGACCGTGCTGATGCTATGGAACCTGATGCAACCCTGCCTCCTCTGTGACACCACAGAACCTCTGGGAGCCCTGGAGACCGTGCTGATGCTATGGAACCTGATGCAACCCTGCCTCCTCTGTGACACCACAGAACCTCTGGGAGCCCTGGAGACCGTGCTGATGCTATGGAACCTGATGCAACCCTGCCTCCACTGTGACACCACAGAACCTCTGGGAGCCCTGGAGACCGTGGTGATGCTATGGAACCTGATGCAACCCTGCCTCCACTGTGACACCACAGAACCTCTGGGAGCCCTGGAGACCGTGCTGATGCTATGGAACCTGATGCAACCCTGCCTCCACTGTGACACCACAGAAGCTCGGGGAGCTCTGCAGACCGTGGGGATGCTGGCGAAGCTGACGGAACCCTGGGCACCACAGTGACGCTATGGAACCTGGTGGAACCGAGGGGCCACAGTGACACTGTGGGGCCTTTTGGAAGCAACAGGACCCTGGTGGGAAGCCACGGGATGATTAATCCTGCACGAACCTGCTCCAGGTGGGCTCCTCTCTCCCGGCTTCCACAGGTGCTGCTAGGATCCCACTCCGGCACTGGCTTGGCACGGGCTCACGGCTTCCTTTGGCAATGGCTCTGCTCCAGGATGGCATGCTGCAGAGAATGCAGGTAGATTTTGTGCTCACTCCTGGCATGCAGCTGGACAATAAAGCCTGATCCAGCCCCCCCTCAGCATATGTCCGGCTCTGGCATTGGGGCGGGGCAACTTTGGGAGCAGCCCCAGCCCTGCTCCTGCTCCCGGCTGGGCACCCAGCTGCTGGGACACAGGTGTGTCCTGATGCCACCGTCTACTCCTTTGAGAAGGGGAGGACAGAGTGCATCAGGGAGTTTGGTGTGGCTTACATGCGGCAAGGAGAAGGTGCAGCCCCAAACTGGCTTTCACTTCTAGAACCTTTTGCTATTGCGGGAGCAGCTGCTGGAGCTTTTCAACCGAGCTGCAAGAGTGAAAAGTGTGATGGCATGTCTATCTGAGAAGGAAGGTTCGGTGCCGCAGCCTGTTGTGCACAATTTATATGCTGATAAGAGAAGGGGGTGCTTTTGCAACGTTTTCCTTCCTGACACTTCTGTCTCTGTGAGCTTTAGCTGCTTGGACTCAGGGGTACCGAAGGTATGTGAAAGTGACTGGGATGCGAGAATCATGTTGCACAGGGAACAGGGAAGGTCAGCAAATGTTTCCTGTCCTGGCACATCTCTCAGTCTGAACTGCAGCTGCAGATGCTTCACTTCCGCCAAGGACTCTGCCACCTTGAGAGAAGGATGCGCTCTATGGAGTTGAGAAAGAAAGTGCGTCTCACTAGCTTCTTTCCTCTACTTCATAGACAGCAAAGGGGCTATGAAAGGCAGCACTGGCTTTTTGTTCTAGGACTTCTTCTTTACAAGCAGCTGCTGGATGTTTGGAAGGGGGTTTGGGATATGCAAAAATGAGAGGCTAAGATGGTAAGAGGGTAAGATGGAAGTCATCTGGCAAAAGCAGAGCTCACAAAAGGGCCAGCTGAGAAAGCTCTTGCTGCCTACAACTTCAACTGCACCCCTCAAAGCAGCAGCACACACGCTGCTCTCGGCACTTTCCTTCTCAGCTCTACGCACCATCCTAAGCCTTGCCTCTCCCACACTCAGGATCCAAAGACAACGGCACCAGGGACTGCTCACACACTAAAGGCACCAGGACAAAAGGCTCACCAGCTTGGCCTTTGCATTCCCGCTGACAGCTCCACAGCTTGAACCCAGAGAACTGCCTGCTGCCAACAGCCTTTCCAATCACTCTGAGCACCTCATGACAAGGAGTGTGGGGAATGAATCTCCAGCAGCCTCCTGCCCCAGGCTGTCCCCCGGGAGCAGCCCTGCTCCAGGCCGTGACTGCCACCTGCACAGCCAAAGGACCCAGAGCCGGTGTTACACACCACGGCTGTGCCTGGCACAGAGACACCAGTGGCCACACAAGTGGCCATGGCACTGTCCACACACAGTCCCTGCTGCTGCTCCCCCAGCCGCTGGCACCAACTCCCAGCCACCCACTCCTAAAGCCACGGGGCCCACTGGGACACTGCGGGGGCTCGTGGAAGCCAGCGGCCATTGTGACACAGCGGGGCTGCACAGAGCCCACGGTGCTTTGTGACCCGTGGCTCCCAGGAGAGCCTTTGTGATGCTGGGGAACTACAAGGAAGCCTGGCTCCTCTGTGACACCACCACAGAAGCTCAGGGGAGCCCTGGAGACCGTGCTGATGCTATTGAACCTGATGCAACCCTGCCTCCTCTGTGACACCACAGAAGCTCTTGGAGCCCTGGAGACCATGGTGATGCTATGGAACCTGATGCAACCCTGCCTCCTCTGTGACACCACAGAACCTCTGGGAGCCCTGGAGACCGTGCTGATGCTATGGAACCTGATGCAACCCTGCCTCCACTGTGACACCACAGAAGCTCAGGGAGCCCTGGAGACTGTGGTGATGCTATGGAACCTGATGCAACCCTGCCTCCACTGTGACACCACAGAACCTCTGGGAGCCCTGGAGACCGTGCTGATGCTATGGAACCTGATGCAACCCTGCCTCCACTGTGACACCACAGAAGCTCGGGGAGCTCTGCAGACCGTGGGGATGCTGGCGAAGCTGACGGAACCCTGGGCACCACAGTGACGCTATGGAACCTGGTGGAACCGAGGGGCCACAGTGACACTGTGGGGCCTTTTGGAAGCAACAGGACCCTGGTGGGAAGCCACGGGATGATTAATCCTGCACGAACCTGCTCCAGGTGGGCTCCTCTCTCCCGGCTTCCACAGGTGCTGCTAGGATCCCACTCCGGCACTGGCTTGGCACGGGCTCACGGCTTCCTTTGGCAATGGCTCTGCTCCAGGATGGCATGCTGCAGAGAATGCAGGTAGATTTTGTGCTCACTCCTGGCATGCAGCTGGACAATAAAGCCTGATCCAGCCCCCCCTCAGCATATGTCCGGCTCTGGCATTGGGGCGGGGCAACTTTGGGAGCAGCCCCAGCCCTGCTCCTGCTCCCGGCTGGGCACCCAGCTGCTGGGACACAGGTGTGTCCTGATGCCACCGTCTACTCCTTTGAGAAGGGGAGGACAGAGTGCATCAGGGAGTTTGGTGTGGCTTACATGCGGCAAGGAGAAGGTGCAGCCCCAAACTGGCTTTCACTTCTAGAACCTTTTGCTATTGCGGGAGCAGCTGCTGGAGCTTTTCAACCGAGCTGCAAGAGTGAAAAGTGTGATGGCATGTCTATCTGAGAAGGAAGGTTCGGTGCCGCAGCCTGTTGTGCACAATTTATATGCTGATAAGAGAAGGGGGTGCTTTTGCAACGTTTTCCTTCCTGACACTTCTGTCTCTGTGAGCTTTAGCTGCTTGGACTCAGGGGTACCGAAGGTGTGTGAAAGTGACTGGGATGCGAGAATCATGTTGCACAGGGAACAGGGAAGGTCAGCAAATGTTTCCTGTCCTGGCACATCTCTCAGTCTGAACTGCAGCTGCAGATGCTTCACTTCCGCCAAGGACTCTGCCACCTTGAGAGAAGGATGCGCTCTATGGAGTTGAGAAAGAAAGTGCGTCTCACTAGCTTCTTTCCTCTACTTCATAGACAGCAAAGGGGCTATGAAAGGCAGCACTGGCTTTTTGTTCTAGGACTTCTTCTTTACAAGCAGCTGCTGGATGTTTGGAAGGGGGTTTGGGATATGCAAAAATGAGAGGCTAAGATGGTAAGAGGGTAAGATGGAAGTCATCTGGCAAAAGCAGAGCTCACAAAAGGGCCAGCTGAGAAAGCTCTTGCTGCCTACAACTTCAACTGCACCCCTCAAAGCAGCAGCACACACGCTGCTCTCGGCACTTTCCTTCTCAGCTCTACGCACCATCCTAAGCCTTGCCTCTCCCACACTCAGGATCCAAAGACAACGGCACCAGGGACTGCTCACACACTAAAGGCACCAGGACAAAAGGCTCACCAGCTTGGCCTTTGCATTCCCGCTGACAGCTCCACAGCTTGAACCCAGAGAACTGCCTGCTGCCAACAGCCTTTCCAATCACTCTGAGCACCTCATGACAAGGAGTGTGGGGAATGAATCTCCAGCAGCCTCCTGCCCCAGGCTGTCCCCCGGGAGCAGCCCTGCTCCAGGCCGTGACTGCCACCTGCACAGCCAAAGGACCCGGAGCCGGTGTTACACACCACGGCTGTGCCTGGCACAGAGACACCAGTGGCCACACAAGTGGCCATGGCACTGTCCACACACAGTCCCTGCTGCTGCTCCCCCAGCCGCTGGCACCAACTCCCAGCCACCCACTCCTAAAGCCACGGGGCCCACTGGGACACTGCGGGGGCTCGTGGAAGCCAGCGGCCATTGTGACACAGCGGGGCTGCACAGAGCCCACGGTGCTTTGTGACCCGTGGCTCCCAGGAGAGCCTTTGTGATGCTGGGGAACTACAAGGAAGCCTGGCTCCTCTGTGACACCACCACAGAAGCTCAGGGGAGCCCTGGAGACCGTGCTGATGCTATGGAACCTGATGCAACCCTGCCTCCTCTGTGACACCACAGAACCTCTGGGAGCCCTGGAGACCGTGCTGATGCTATGGAACCTGATGCAACCCTGCCTCCACTGTGACACCACAGAAGCTCAGGGAGCCCTGGAGACTGTGGTGATGCTATGGAACCTGATGCAACCCTGCCTCCACTGTGACACCACAGAACCTCTGGGAGCCCTGGAGACCGTGCTGATGCTATGGAACCTGATGCAACCCTGCCTCCACTGTGACACCACAGAAGCTCGGGGAGCTCTGCAGACCGTGGGGATGCTGGCGAAGCTGACGGAACCCTGGGCACCACAGTGACGCTATGGAACCTGGTGGAACCGAGGGGCCACAGTGACACTGTGGGGCCTTTTGGAAGCAACAGGACCCTGGTGGGAAGCCACGGGATGATTAATCCTGCACGAACCTGCTCCAGGTGGGCTCCTCTCTCCCGGCTTCCACAGGTGCTGCTAGGATCCCACTCCGGCACTGGCTTGGCACGGGCTGACGGCTTCCTTTGGCAATGGCTCTGCTCCAGGATGGCATGCTGCAGAGAATGCAGGTAGATTTTGTGCTCACTCCTGGCATGCAGCTGGACAATAAAGCCTGATCCAGCCCCCCCTCAGCATATGTCCGGCTCTGGCATTGGGGCGGGGCAACTTTGGGAGCAGCCCCAGCCCTGCTCCTGCTCCCGGCTGGGCACCCAGCTGCTGGGACACAGGTGTGTCCTGATGCCACCGTCTACTCCTTTGAGAAGGGGAGGACAGAGTGCATCAGGGAGTTTGGTGTGGCTTACATGCGGCAAGGAGAAGGTGCAGCCCCAAACTGGCTTTCACTTCTAGAACCTTTTGCTATTGCGGGAGCAGCTGCTGGAGCTTTTCAACCGAGCTGCAAGAGTGAAAAGTGTGATGGCATGTCTATCTGAGAAGGAAGGTTCGGTGCCGCAGCCTGTTGTGCACAATTTATATGCTGATAAGAGAAGGGGGTGCTTTTGCAACGTTTTCCTTCCTGACACTTCTGTCTCTGTGAGCTTTAGCTGCTTGGACTCAGGGATACCGAAGGTATGTGAAAGTGACTGGGATGCGAGAATCATGTTGCACAGGGAACAGGGAAGGTCAGCAAATGTTTCCTGTCCTGGCACATCTCTCAGTCTGAACTGCAGCTGCAGATGCTTCACTTCCGCCAAGGACTCTGCCACCTTGAGAGAAGGATGCGCTCTATGGAGTTGAGAAAGAAAGTGCGTCTCACTAGCTTCTTTCCTCTACTTCATAGACAGCAAAGGGGCTATGAAAGGCAGCACTGGCTTTTTGTTCTAGGACTTCTTCTTTACAAGCAGCTGCTGGATGTTTGGAAGGGGGTTTGGGATATGCAAAAATGAGAGGCTAAGATGGTAAGAGGGTAAGATGGAAGTCATCTGGCAAAAGCAGAGCTCACAAAAGGGCCAGCTGAGAAAGCTCTTGCTGCCTACAACTTCAACTGCACCCCTCAAAGCAGCAGCACACACGCTGCTCTCGGCACTTTCCTTCTCAGCTCTACGCACCATCCTAAGCCTTGCCTCTCCCACACTCAGGATCCAAAGACAACGGCACCAGGGACTGCTCACACACTAAAGGCACCAGGACAAAAGGCTCACCAGCTTGGCCTTTGCATTCCCGCTGACAGCTCCACAGCTTGAACCCAGAGAACTGCCTGCTGCCAACAGCCTTTCCAATCACTCTGAGCACCTCATGACAAGGAGTGTGGGGAATGAATCTCCAGCAGCCTCCTGCCCCAGGCTGTCCCCCGGGAGCAGTCCTGCTCCAGGCCGTGACTGCCACCTGCACAGCCAAAGGACCCAGAGCCGGTGTTACACACCACGGCTGTGCCTGGCACAGAGACACCAGTGGCCACACAAGTGGCCATGGCACTGTCCACACACAGTCCCTGCTGCTGCTCCCCCAGCCGCTGGCACCAACTCCCAGCCACCCACTCCTAAAGCCACGGGGCCCACTGGGACACTGCGGGGGCTCGTGGAAGCCAGCGGCCATTGTGACACAGCGGGGCTGCACAGAGCCCACGGTGCTTTGTGACCCGTGGCTCCCAGGAGAGCCTTTGTGATGCTGGGGAACTACAAGGAAGCCTGGCTCCTCTGTGACACCACCACAGAAGCTCTTGGAGCCCTGGAGACCGTGGTGATGCTATGGAACCTGATGCAACCCTGCCTCCTCTGTGACACCACAGAACCTCTGGGAGCCCTGGAGACCGTGCTGATGCTATGGAACCTGATGCAACCCTGCCTCCACTGTGACACCACAGAAGCTCAGGGAGCCCTGGAGACTGTGGTGATGCTATGGAACCTGATGCAACCCTGCCTCCACTGTGACACCACAGAACCTCTGGGAGCCCTGGAGACCGTGCTGATGCTATGGAACCTGATGCAACCCTGCCTCCACTGTGACACCACAGAAGCTCGGGGAGCTCTGCAGACCGTGGGGATGCTGGCGAAGCTGACGGAACCCTGGGCACCACAGTGACGCTATGGAACCTGGTGGAACCGAGGGGCCACAGTGACACTGTGGGGCCTTTTGGAAGCAACAGGACCCTGGTGGGAAGCCACGGGATGATTAATCCTGCACGAACCTGCTCCAGGTGGGCTCCTCTCTCCCGGCTTCCACAGGTGCTGCTAGGATCCCACTCCGGCACTGGCTTGGCACGGGCTCACGGCTTCCTTTGGCAATGGCTCTGCTCCAGGATGGCATGCTGCAGAGAATGCAGGTAGATTTTGTGCTCACTCCTGGCATGCAGCTGGACAATAAAGCCTGATCCAGCCCCCCCTCAGCATATGTCCGGCTCTGGCATTGGGGCGGGGCAACTTTGGGAGCAGCCCCAGCCCTGCTCCTGCTCCCGGCTGGGCACCCAGCTGCTGGGACACAGGTGTGTCCTGATGCCACCGTCTACTCCTTTGAGAAGGGGAGGACAGAGTGCATCAGGGAGTTTGGTGTGGCTTACATGCGGCAAGGAGAAGGTGCAGCCCCAAACTGGCTTTCACTTCTAGAACCTTTTGCTATTGCGGGAGCAGCTGCTGGAGCTTTTCAACCGAGCTGCAAGAGTGAAAAGTGTGATGGCATGTCTATCTGAGAAGGAAGGTTCGGTGCCGCAGCCTGTTGTGCACAATTTATATGCTGATAAGAGAAGGGGGTGCTTTTGCAACGTTTTCCTTCCTGACACTTCTGTCTCTGTGAGCTTTAGCTGCTTGGACTCAGGGATACCGAAGGTATGTGAAAGTGACTGGGATGCGAGAATCATGTTGCACAGGGAACAGGGAAGGTCAGCAAATGTTTCCTGTCCTGGCACATCTCTCAGTCTGAACTGCAGCTGCAGATGCTTCACTTCCGCCAAGGACTCTGCCACCTTGAGAGAAGGATGCGCTCTATGGAGTTGAGAAAGAAAGTGCGTCTCACTAGCTTCTTTCCTCTACTTCATAGACAGCAAAGGGGCTATGAAAGGCAGCACTGGCTTTTTGTTCTAGGACTTCTTCTTTACAAGCAGCTGCTGGATGTTTGGAAGGGGGTTTGGGATATGCAAAAATGAGAGGCTAAGATGGTAAGAGGGTAAGATGGAAGTCATCTGGCAAAAGCAGAGCTCACAAAAGGGCCAGCTGAGAAAGCTCTTGCTGCCTACAACTTCAACTGCACCCCTCAAAGCAGCAGCACACACGCTGCTCTCGGCACTTTCCTTCTCAGCTCTACGCACCATCCTAAGCCTTGCCTCTCCCACACTCAGGATCCAAAGACAACGGCACCAGGGACTGCTCACACACTAAAGGCACCAGGACAAAAGGCTCACCAGCTTGGCCTTTGCATTCCTGCTGACAGCTCCACAGCTTGAACCCAGAGAACTGCCTGCTGCCAACAGCCTTTCCAATCACTCTGAGCACCTCATGACAAGGAGTGTGGGGAATGAATCTCCAGCAGCCTCCTGCCCCAGGCTGTCCCCCGGGAGCAGCCCTGCTCCAGGCCGTGACTGCCACCTGCACAGCCAAAGGACCCAGAGCCGGTGTTACACACCACGGCTGTGCCTGGCACAGAGACACCAGTGGCCACACAAGTGGCCATGGCACTGTCCACACACAGTCCCTGCTGCTGCTCCCCCAGCCGCTGGCACCAACTCCCAGCCACCCACTCCTAAAGCCACGGGGCCCACTGGGACACTGCGGGGGCTCGTGGAAGCCAGCGGCCATTGTGACACAGCGGGGCTGCACAGAGCCCACGGTGCTTTGTGACCCGTGGCTCCCAGGAGAGCCTTTGTGATGCTGGGGAACTACAAGGAAGCCTGGCTCCTCTGTGACACCACCACAGAAGCTCAGGGGAGCCCTGGAGACCGTGCTGATGCTATTGAACCTGATGCAACCCTGCCTCCTCTGTGACACCACAGAAGCTCTTGGAGCCCTGGAGACCGTGGTGATGCTATGGAACCTGATGCAACCCTGCCTCCTCTGTGACACCACAGAACCTCTGGGAGCCCTGGAGACCGTGCTGATGCTATGGAACCTGATGCAACCCTGCCTCCACTGTGACACCACAGAAGCTCAGGGAGCCCTGGAGACTGTGCTGATGCTATGGAACCTGATGCAACCCTGCCTCCACTGTGACACCACAGAACCTCTGGGA
Organism: Aphelocoma coerulescens; assembly: GCF_041296385.1. Classification (NCBI taxonomy): domain Eukaryota; kingdom Metazoa; phylum Chordata; class Aves; order Passeriformes; family Corvidae; genus Aphelocoma; species Aphelocoma coerulescens. The sequence goes on along the minus strand of NW_027183508.1, from coordinate 319,722 downwards.
GCCCTGGAGACCGTGCTGATGCTATGGAACCTGATGCAACCCTGCCTCCACTGTGACACCACAGAAGCTCGGGGAGCTCTGCAGACCGTGGGGATGCTGGCGAAGCTGACGGAACCCTGGGCACCACAGTGACGCTATGGAACCTGGTGGAACCGAGGGGCCACAGTGACACTGTGGGGCCTTTTGGAAGCAACAGGACCCTGGTGGGAAGCCACGGGATGATTAATCCTGCACGAACCTGCTCCAGGTGGGCTCCTCTCTCCCGGCTTCCACAGGTGCTGCTAGGATCCCACTCCGGCACTGGCTTGGCACGGGCTCACGGGTTCCTTTGGCAATGGCTCTGCTCCAGGATGGCATGCTGCAGAGAATGCAGGTAGATTTTGTGCTCACTCCTGGCATGCAGCTGGACAATAAAGCCTGATCCAGCCCCCCCTCAGCATATGTCCGGCTCTGGCATTGGGGCGGGGCAACTTTGGGAGCAGCCCCAGCCCTGCTCCTGCTCCCGGCTGGGCACCCAGCTGCTGGGACACAGGTGTGTCCTGATGCCACCGTCTACTCCTTTGAGAAGGGGAGGACAGAGTGCATCAGGGAGTTTGGTGTGGCTTACATGCGGCAAGGAGAAGGTGCAGCCCCAAACTGGCTTTCACTTCTAGAACCTTTTGCTATTGCGGGAGCAGCTGCTGGAGCTTTTCAACCGAGCTGCAAGAGTGAAAAGTGTGATGGCATGTCTATCTGAGAAGGAAGGTTCGGTGCCGCAGCCTGTTGTGCACAATTTATATGCTGATAAGAGAAGGGGGTGCTTTTGCAACGTTTTCCTTCCTGACACTTCTGTCTCTGTGAGCTTTAGCTGCTTGGACTCAGGGATACCGAAGGTATGTGAAAGTGACTGGGATGCGAGAATCATGTTGCACAGGGAACAGGGAAGGTCAGCAAATGTTTCCTGTCCTGGCACATCTCTCAGTCTGAACTGCAGCTGCAGATGCTTCACTTCCGCCAAGGACTCTGCCACCTTGAGAGAAGGATGCGCTCTATGGAGTTGAGAAAGAAAGTGCGTCTCACTAGCTTCTTTCCTCTACTTCATAGACAGCAAAGGGGCTATGAAAGGCAGCACTGGCTTTTTGTTCTAGGACTTCTTCTTTACAAGCAGCTGCTGGATGTTTGGAAGGGGGTTTGGGATATGCAAAAATGAGAGGCTAAGATGGTAAGAGGGTAAGATGGAAGTCATCTGGCAAAAGCAGAGCTCACAAAAGGGCCAGCTGAGAAAGCTCTTGCTGCCTACAACTTCAACTGCACCCCTCAAAGCAGCAGCACACACGCTGCTCTCGGCACTTTCCTTCTCAGCTCTACGCACCATCCTAAGCCTTGCCTCTCCCACACTCAGGATCCAAAGACAACGGCACCAGGGACTGCTCACACACTAAAGGCACCAGGACAAAAGGCTCACCAGCTTGGCCTTTGCATTCCTGCTGACAGCTCCACAGCTTGAACCCAGAGAACTGCCTGCTGCCAACAGCCTTTCCAATCACTCTGAGCACCTCATGACAAGGAGTGTGGGGAATGAATCTCCAGCAGCCTCCTGCCCCAGGCTGTCCCCCGGGAGCAGCCCTGCTCCAGGCCGTGACTGCCACCTGCACAGCCAAAGGACCCAGAGCCGGTGTTACACACCACGGCTGTGCCTGGCACAGAGACACCAGTGGCCACACAAGTGGCCATGGCACTGTCCACACACAGTCCCTGCTGCTGCTCCCCCAGCCGCTGGCACCAACTCCCAGCCACCCACTCCTAAAGCCACGGGGCCCACTGGGACACTGCGGGGGCTCGTGGAAGCCAGCGGCCATTGTGACACAGCGGGGCTGCACAGAGCCCACGGTGCTTTGTGACCCGTGGCTCCCAGGAGAGCCTTTGTGATGCTGGGGAACTACAAGGAAGCCTGGCTCCTCTGTGACACCACCACAGAAGCTCAGGGGAGCCCTGGAGACCGTGCTGATGCTATTGAACCTGATGCAACCCTGCCTCCTCTGTGACACCACAGAAGCTCTTGGAGCCCTGGAGACCGTGCTGATGCTATGGAACCTGATGCAACCCTGCCTCCTCTGTGACACCACAGAACCTCTGGGAGCTCTGGAGACCGTGCTGATGCTATGGAACCTGATGCAACCCTGCCTCCACTGTGACACCACAGAAGCTCAGGGAGCCCTGGAGACTGTGGTGATGCTATGGAACCTGATGCAACCCTGCCTCCACTGTGACACCACAGAACCTCTGGGAGCCCTGGAGACCGTGCTGATGCTATGGAACCTGATGCAACCCTGCCTCCACTGTGACACCACAGAAGCTCGGGGAGCTCTGCAGACCGTGGGGATGCTGGCGAAGCTGACGGAACCCTGGGCACCACAGTGACGCTATGGAACCTGGTGGAACCGAGGGGCCACAGTGACACTGTGGGGCCTTTTGGAAGCAACAGGACCCTGGTGGGAAGCCACGGGATGATTAATCCTGCACGAACCTGCTCCAGGTGGGCTCCTCTCTCCCGGCTTCCACAGGTGCTGCTAGGATCCCACTCCGGCACTGGCTTGGCACGGGCTCACGGCTTCCTTTGGCAATGGCTCTGCTCCAGGATGGCATGCTGCAGAGAATGCAGGTAGATTTTGTGCTCACTCCTGGCATGCAGCTGGACAATAAAGCCTGATCCAGCCCCCCCTCAGCATATGTCCGGCTCTGGCATTGGGGCGGGGCAACTTTGGGAGCAGCCCCAGCCCTGCTCCTGCTCCCGGCTGGGCACCCAGCTGCTGGGACACAGGTGTGTCCTGATGCCACCGTCTACTCCTTTGAGAAGGGGAGGACAGAGTGCATCAGGGAGTTTGGTGTGGCTTACATGCGGCAAGGAGAAGGTGCAGCCCCAAACTGGCTTTCACTTCTAGAACCTTTTGCTATTGCGGGAGCAGCTGCTGGAGCTTTTCAACCGAGCTGCAAGAGTGAAAAGTGTGATGGCATGTCTATCTGAGAAGGAAGGTTCGGTGCCGCAGCCTGTTGTGCACAATTTATATGCTGATAAGAGAAGGGGGTGCTTTTGCAACGTTTTCCTTCCTGACACTTCTGTCTCTGTGAGCTTTAGCTGCTTGGACTCAGGGATACCGAAGGTATGTGAAAGTGACTGGGATGCGAGAATCATGTTGCACAGGGAACAGGGAAGGTCAGCAAATGTTTCCTGTCCTGGCACATCTCTCAGTCTGAACTGCAGCTGCAGATGCTTCACTTCCGCCAAGGACTCTGCCACCTTGAGAGAAGGATGCGCTCTATGGAGTTGAGAAAGAAAGTGCGTCTCACTAGCTTCTTTCCTCTACTTCATAGACAGCAAAGGGGCTATGAAAGGCAGCACTGGCTTTTTGTTCTAGGACTTCTTCTTTACAAGCAGCTGCTGGATGTTTGGAAGGGGGTTTGGGATATGCAAAAATGAGAGGCTAAGATGGTAAGAGGGTAAGATGGAAGTCATCTGGCAAAAGCAGAGCTCACAAAAGGGCCAGCTGAGAAAGCTCTTGCTGCCTACAACTTCAACTGCACCCCTCAAAGCAGCAGCACACACGCTGCTCTCGGCACTTTCCTTCTCAGCTCTACGCACCATCCTAAGCCTTGCCTCTCCCACACTCAGGATCCAAAGACAACGGCACCAGGGACTGCTCACACACTAAAGGCACCAGGACAAAAGGCTCACCAGCTTGGCCTTTGCATTCCTGCTGACAGCTCCACAGCTTGAACCCAGAGAACTGCCTGCTGCCAACAGCCTTTCCAATCACTCTGAGCACCTCATGACAAGGAGTGTGGGGAATGAATCTCCAGCAGCCTCCTGCCCCAGGCTGTCCCCCGGGAGCAGCCCTGCTCCAGGCCGTGACTGCCACCTGCACAGCCAAAGGACCCAGAGCCGGTGTTACACACCACGGCTGTGCCTGGCACAGAGACACCAGTGGCCACACAAGTGGCCATGGCACTGTCCACACACAGTCCCTGCTGCTGCTCCCCCAGCCGCTGGCACCAACTCCCAGCCACCCACTCCTAAAGCCACGGGGCCCACTGGGACACTGCGGGGGCTCGTGGAAGCCAGCGGCCATTGTGACACAGCGGGGCTGCACAGAGCCCACGGTGCTTTGTGACCCGTGGCTCCCAGGAGAGCCTTTGTGATGCTGGGGAACTACAAGGAAGCCTGGCTCCTCTGTGACACCACCACAGAAGCTCAGGGGAGCCCTGGAGACCGTGCTGATGCTATTGAACCTGATGCAACCCTGCCTCCTCTGTGACACCACAGAAGCTCTTGGAGCCCTGGAGACCGTGCTGATGCTATGGAACCTGATGCAACCCTGCCTCCTCTGTGACACCACAGAACCTCTGGGAGCTCTGGAGACCGTGCTGATGCTATGGAACCTGATGCAACCCTGCCTCCACTGTGACACCACAGAAGCTCAGGGAGCCCTGGAGACTGTGGTGATGCTATGGAACCTGATGCAACCCTGCCTCCACTGTGACACCACAGAACCTCTGGGAGCCCTGGAGACCGTGCTGATGCTATGGAACCTGATGCAACCCTGCCTCCACTGTGACACCACAGAAGCTCGGGGAGCTCTGCAGACCGTGGGGATGCTGGCGAAGCTGACGGAACCCTGGGCACCACAGTGACGCTATGGAACCTGGTGGAACCGAGGGGCCACAGTGACACTGTGGGGCCTTTTGGAAGCAACAGGACCCTGGTGGGAAGCCACGGGATGATTAATCCTGCACGAACCTGCTCCAGGTGGGCTCCTCTCTCCCGGCTTCCACAGGTGCTGCTAGGATCCCACTCCGGCACTGGCTTGGCACGGGCTCACGGGTTCCTTTGGCAATGGCTCTGCTCCAGGATGGCATGCTGCAGAGAATGCAGGTAGATTTTGTGCTCACTCCTGGCATGCAGCTGGACAATAAAGCCTGATCCAGCCCCCCCTCAGCATATGTCCGGCTCTGGCATTGGGGCGGGGCAACTTTGGGAGCAGCCCCAGCCCTGCTCCTGCTCCCGGCTGGGCACCCAGCTGCTGGGACACAGGTGTGTCCTGATGCCACCGTCTACTCCTTTGAGAAGGGGAGGACAGAGTGCATCAGGGAGTTTGGTGTGGCTTACATGCGGCAAGGAGAAGGTGCAGCCCCAAACTGGCTTTCACTTCTAGAACCTTTTGCTATTGCGGGAGCAGCTGCTGGAGCTTTTCAACCGAGCTGCAAGAGTGAAAAGTGTGATGGCATGTCTATCTGAGAAGGAAGGTTCGGTGCCGCAGCCTGTTGTGCACAATTTATATGCTGATAAGAGAAGGGGGTGCTTTTGCAACGTTTTCCTTCCTGACACTTCTGTCTCTGTGAGCTTTAGCTGCTTGGACTCAGGGATACCGAAGGTATGTGAAAGTGACTGGGATGCGAGAATCATGTTGCACAGGGAACAGGGAAGGTCAGCAAATGTTTCCTGTCCTGGCACATCTCTCAGTCTGAACTGCAGCTGCAGATGCTTCACTTCCGCCAAGGACTCTGCCACCTTGAGAGAAGGATGCGCTCTATGGAGTTGAGAAAGAAAGTGCGTCTCACTAGCTTCTTTCCTCTACTTCATAGACAGCAAAGGGGCTATGAAAGGCAGCACTGGCTTTTTGTTCTAGGACTTCTTCTTTACAAGCAGCTGCTGGATGTTTGGAAGGGGGTTTGGGATATGCAAAAATGAGAGGCTAAGATGGTAAGAGGGTAAGATGGAAGTCATCTGGCAAAAGCAGAGCTCACAAAAGGGCCAGCTGAGAAAGCTCTTGCTGCCTACAACTTCAACTGCACCCCTCAAAGCAGCAGCACACACGCTGCTCTCGGCACTTTCCTTCTCAGCTCTACGCACCATCCTAAGCCTTGCCTCTCCCACACTCAGGATCCAAAGACAACGGCACCAGGGACTGCTCACACACTAAAGGCACCAGGACAAAAGGCTCACCAGCTTGGCCTTTGCATTCCTGCTGACAGCTCCACAGCTTGAACCCAGAGAACTGCCTGCTGCCAACAGCCTTTCCAATCACTCTGAGCACCTCATGACAAGGAGTGTGGGGAATGAATCTCCAGCAGCCTCCTGCCCCAGGCTGTCCCCCGGGAGCAGCCCTGCTCCAGGCCGTGACTGCCACCTGCACAGCCAAAGGACCCAGAGCCGGTGTTACACACCACGGCTGTGCCTGGCACAGAGACACCAGTGGCCACACAAGTGGCCATGGCACTGTCCACACACAGTCCCTGCTGCTGCTCCCCCAGCCGCTGGCACCAACTCCCAGCCACCCACTCCTAAAGCCACGGGGCCCACTGGGACACTGCGGGGGCTCGTGGAAGCCAGCGGCCATTGTGACACAGCGGGGCTGCACAGAGCCCACGGTGCTTTGTGACCCGTGGCTCCCAGGAGAGCCTTTGTGATGCTGGGGAACTACAAGGAAGCCTGGCTCCTCTGTGACACCACCACAGAAGCTCAGGGGAGCCCTGGAGACCGTGCTGATGCTATTGAACCTGATGCAACCCTGCCTCCTCTGTGACACCACAGAAGCTCTTGGAGCCCTGGAGACCGTGCTGATGCTATGGAACCTGATGCAACCCTGCCTCCTCTGTGACACCACAGAACCTCTGGGAGCTCTGGAGACCGTGCTGATGCTATGGAACCTGATGCAACCCTGCCTCCACTGTGACACCACAGAAGCTCAGGGAGCCCTGGAGACTGTGGTGATGCTATGGAACCTGATGCAACCCTGCCTCCACTGTGACACCACAGAACCTCTGGGAGCCCTGGAGACCGTGCTGATGCTATGGAACCTGATGCAACCCTGCCTCCACTGTGACACCACAGAAGCTCGGGGAGCTCTGCAGACCGTGGGGATGCTGGCGAAGCTGACGGAACCCTGGGCACCACAGTGACGCTATGGAACCTGGTGGAACCGAGGGGCCACAGTGACACTGTGGGGCCTTTTGGAAGCAACAGGACCCTGGTGGGAAGCCACGGGATGATTAATCCTGCACGAACCTGCTCCAGGTGGGCTCCTCTCTCCCGGCTTCCACAGGTGCTGCTAGGATCCCACTCCGGCACTGGCTTGGCACGGGCTCACGGCTTCCTTTGGCAATGGCTCTGCTCCAGGATGGCATGCTGCAGAGAATGCAGGTAGATTTTGTGCTCACTCCTGGCATGCAGCTGGACAATAAAGCCTGATCCAGCCCCCCCTCAGCATATGTCCGGCTCTGGCATTGGGGCGGGGCAACTTTGGGAGCAGCCCCAGCCCTGCTCCTGCTCCCGGCTGGGCACCCAGCTGCTGGGACACAGGTGTGTCCTGATGCCACCGTCTACTCCTTTGAGAAGGGGAGGACAGAGTGCATCAGGGAGTTTGGTGTGGCTTACATGCGGCAAGGAGAAGGTGCAGCCCCAAACTGGCTTTCACTTCTAGAACCTTTTGCTATTGCGGGAGCAGCTGCTGGAGCTTTTCAACCGAGCTGCAAGAGTGAAAAGTGTGATGGCATGTCTATCTGAGAAGGAAGGTTCGGTGCCGCAGCCTGTTGTGCACAATTTATATGCTGATAAGAGAAGGGGGTGCTTTTGCAACGTTTTCCTTCCTGACACTTCTGTCTCTGTGAGCTTTAGCTGCTTGGACTCAGGGATACCGAAGGTATGTGAAAGTGACTGGGATGCGAGAATCATGTTGCACAGGGAACAGGGAAGGTCAGCAAATGTTTCCTGTCCTGGCACATCTCTCAGTCTGAACTGCAGCTGCAGATGCTTCACTTCCGCCAAGGACTCTGCCACCTTGAGAGAAGGATGCGCTCTATGGAGTTGAGAAAGAAAGTGCGTCTCACTAGCTTCTTTCCTCTACTTCATAGACAGCAAAGGGGCTATGAAAGGCAGCACTGGCTTTTTGTTCTAGGACTTCTTCTTTACAAGCAGCTGCTGGATGTTTGGAAGGGGGTTTGGGATATGCAAAAATGAGAGGCTAAGATGGTAAGAGGGTAAGATGGAAGTCATCTGGCAAAAGCAGAGCTCACAAAAGGGCCAGCTGAGAAAGCTCTTGCTGCCTACAACTTCAACTGCACCCCTCAAAGCAGCAGCACACACGCTGCTCTCGGCACTTTCCTTCTCAGCTCTACGCACCATCCTAAGCCTTGCCTCTCCCACACTCAGGATCCAAAGACAACGGCACCAGGGACTGCTCACACACTAAAGGCACCAGGACAAAAGGCTCACCAGCTTGGCCTTTGCATTCCCGCTGACAGCTCCACAGCTTGAACCCAGAGAACTGCCTGCTGCCAACAGCCTTTCCAATCACTCTGAGCACCTCATGACAAGGAGTGTGGGGAATGAATCTCCAGCAGCCTCCTGCCCCAGGCTGTCCCCCGGGAGCAGCCCTGCTCCAGGCCGTGACTGCCACCTGCACAGCCAAAGGACCCAGAGCCGGTGTTACACACCACGGCTGTGCCTGGCACAGAGACACCAGTGGCCACACAAGTGGCCATGGCACTGTCCACACACAGTCCCTGCTGCTGCTCCCCCAGCCGCTGGCACCAACTCCCAGCCACCCACTCCTAAAGCCACGGGGCCCACTGGGACACTGCGGGGGCTCGTGGAAGCCAGCGGCCATTGTGACACAGCGGGGCTGCACAGAGCCCACGGTGCTTTGTGACCCGTGGCTCCCAGGAGAGCCTTTGTGATGCTGGGGAACTACAAGGAAGCCTGGCTCCTCTGTGACACCACCACAGAAGCTCAGGGGAGCCCTGGAGACCGTGCTGATGCTATTGAACCTGATGCAACCCTGCCTCCTCTGTGACACCACAGAAGCTCTTGGAGCCCTGGAGACCGTGCTGATGCTATGGAACCTGATGCAACCCTGCCTCCTCTGTGACACCACAGAACCTCTGGGAGCTCTGGAGACCGTGCTGATGCTATGGAACCTGATGCAACCCTGCCTCCACTGTGACACCACAGAAGCTCAGGGAGCCCTGGAGACTGTGGTGATGCTATGGAACCTGATGCAACCCTGCCTCCACTGTGACACCACAGAACCTCTGGGAGCCCTGGAGACCGTGCTGATGCTATGGAACCTGATGCAACCCTGCCTCCACTGTGACACCACAGAAGCTCGGGGAGCTCTGCAGACCGTGGGGATGCTGGCGAAGCTGACGGAACCCTGGGCACCACAGTGACGCTATGGAACCTGGTGGAACCGAGGGGCCACAGTGACACTGTGGGGCCTTTTGGAAGCAACAGGACCCTGGTGGGAAGCCACGGGATGATTAATCCTGCACGAACCTGCTCCAGGTGGGCTCCTCTCTCCCGGCTTCCACAGGTGCTGCTAGGATCCCACTCCGGCACTGGCTTGGCACGGGCTCACGGCTTCCTTTGGCAATGGCTCTGCTCCAGGATGGCATGCTGCAGAGAATGCAGGTAGATTTTGTGCTCACTCCTGGCATGCAGCTGGACAATAAAGCCTGATCCAGCCCCCCCTCAGCATATGTCCGGCTCTGGCATTGGGGCGGGGCAACTTTGGGAGCAGCCCCAGCCCTGCTCCTGCTCCCGGCTGGGCACCCAGCTGCTGGGACACAGGTGTGTCCTGATGCCACCGTCTACTCCTTTGAGAAGGGGAGGACAGAGTGCATCAGGGAGTTTGGTGTGGCTTACATGCGGCAAGGAGAAGGTGCAGCCCCAAACTGGCTTTCACTTCTAGAACCTTTTGCTATTGCGGGAGCAGCTGCTGGAGCTTTTCAACCGAGCTGCAAGAGTGAAAAGTGTGATGGCATGTCTATCTGAGAAGGAAGGTTCGGTGCCGCAGCCTGTTGTGCACAATTTATATGCTGATAAGAGAAGGGGGTGCTTTTGCAACGTTTTCCTTCCTGACACTTCTGTCTCTGTGAGCTTTAGCTGCTTGGACTCAGGGATACCGAAGGTATGTGAAAGTGACTGGGATGCGAGAATCATGTTGCACAGGGAACAGGGAAGGTCAGCAAATGTTTCCTGTCCTGGCACATCTCTCAGTCTGAACTGCAGCTGCAGATGCTTCACTTCCGCCAAGGACTCTGCCACCTTGAGAGAAGGATGCGCTCTATGGAGTTGAGAAAGAAAGTGCGTCTCACTAGCTTCTTTCCTCTACTTCATAGACAGCAAAGGGGCTATGAAAGGCAGCACTGGCTTTTTGTTCTAGGACTTCTTCTTTACAAGCAGCTGCTGGATGTTTGGAAGGGGGTTTGGGATATGCAAAAATGAGAGGCTAAGATGGTAAGAGGGTAAGATGGAAGTCATCTGGCAAAAGCAGAGCTCACAAAAGGGCCAGCTGAGAAAGCTCTTGCTGCCTACAACTTCAACTGCACCCCTCAAAGCAGCAGCACACACGCTGCTCTCGGCACTTTCCTTCTCAGCTCTACGCACCATCCTAAGCCTTGCCTCTCCCACACTCAGGATCCAAAGACAACGGCACCAGGGACTGCTCACACACTAAAGGCACCAGGACAAAAGGCTCACCAGCTTGGCCTTTGCATTCCCGCTGACAGCTCCACAGCTTGAACCCAGAGAACTGCCTGCTGCCAACAGCCTTTCCAATCACTCTGAGCACCTCATGACAAGGAGTGTGGGGAATGAATCTCCAGCAGCCTCCTGCCCCAGGCTGTCCCCCGGGAGCAGCCCTGCTCCAGGCCGTGACTGCCACCTGCACAGCCAAAGGACCCAGAGCCGGTGTTACACACCACGGCTGTGCCTGGCACAGAGACACCAGTGGCCACACAAGTGGCCATGGCACTGTCCACACACAGTCCCTGCTGCTGCTCCCCCAGCCGCTGGCACCAACTCCCAGTCACCCACTCCTAAAGCCACGGGGCCCACTGGGACACTGCGGGGGCTCGTGGAAGCCAGCGGCCATTGTGACACAGCGGGGCTGCACAGAGCCCACGGTGCTTTGTGACCCGTGGCTCCCAGGAGAGCCTTTGTGATGCTGGGGAACTACAAGGAAGCCTGGCTCCTCTGTGACACCACCACAGAAGCTCAGGGGAGCCCTGGAGACCGTGCTGATGCTATTGAACCTGATGCAACCCTGCCTCCTCTGTGACACCACAGAAGCTCTTGGAGCCCTGGAGACCGTGGTGATGCTATGGAACCTGATGCAACCCTGCCTCCTCTGTGACACCACAGAACCTCTGGGAGCTCTGGAGACCGTGCTGATGCTATGGAACCTGATGCAACCCTGCCTCCACTGTGACACCACAGAAGCTCAGGGAGCCCTGGAGACTGTGGTGATGCTATGGAACCTGATGCAACCCTGCCTCCACTGTGACACCACAGAACCTCTGGGAGCCCTGGAGACCGTGCTGATGCTATGGAACCTGATGCAACCCTGCCTCCACTGTGACACCACAGAAGCTCGGGGAGCTCTGCAGACCGTGGGGATGCTGGCGAAGCTGACGGAACCCTGGGCACCACAGTGACGCTATGGAACCTGGTGGAACCGAGGGGCCACAGTGACACTGTGGGGCCTTTTGGAAGCAACAGGACCCTGGTGGGAAGCCACGGGATGATTAATCCTGCACGAACCTGCTCCAGGTGGGCTCCTCTCTCCCGGCTTCCACAGGTGCTGCTAGGATCCCACTCCGGCACTGGCTTGGCACGGGCTCACGGCTTCCTTTGGCAATGGCTCTGCTCCAGGATGGCATGCTGCAGAGAATGCAGGTAGATTTTGTGCTCACTCCTGGCATGCAGCTGGACAATAAAGCCTGATCCAGCCCCCCCTCAGCATATGTCCGGCTCTGGCATTGGGGCGGGGCAACTTTGGGAGCAGCCCCAGCCCTGCTCCTGCTCCCGGCTGGGCACCCAGCTGCTGGGACACAGGTGTGTCCTGATGCCACCGTCTACTCCTTTGAGAAGGGGAGGACAGAGTGCATCAGGGAGTTTGGTGTGGCTTACATGCGGCAAGGAGAAGGTGCAGCCCCAAACTGGCTTTCACTTCTAGAACCTTTTGCTATTGCGGGAGCAGCTGCTGGAGCTTTTCAACCGAGCTGCAAGAGTGAAAAGTGTGATGGCATGTCTATCTGAGAAGGAAGGTTCGGTGCCGCAGCCTGTTGTGCACAATTTATATGCTGATAAGAGAAGGGGGTGCTTTTGCAACGTTTTCCTTCCTGACACTTCTGTCTCTGTGAGCTTTAGCTGCTTGGACTCAGGGGTACCGAAGGTGTGTGAAAGTGACTGGGATGCGAGAATCATGTTGCACAGGGAACAGGGAAGGTCAGCAAATGTTTCCTGTCCTGGCACATCTCTCAGTCTGAACTGCAGCTGCAGATGCTTCACTTCCGCCAAGGACTCTGCCACCTTGAGAGAAGGATGCGCTCTATGGAGTTGAGAAAGAAAGTGCGTCTCACTAGCTTCTTTCCTCTACTTCATAGACAGCAAAGGGGCTATGAAAGGCAGCACTGGCTTTTTGTTCTAGGACTTCTTCTTTACAAGCAGCTGCTGGATGTTTGGAAGGGGGTTTGGGATATGCAAAAATGAGAGGCTAAGATGGTAAGAGGGTAAGATGGAAGTCATCTGGCAAAAGCAGAGCTCACAAAAGGGCCAGCTGAGAAAGCTCTTGCTGCCTACAACTTCAACTGCACCCCTCAAAGCAGCAGCACACACGCTGCTCTCGGCACTTTCCTTCTCAGCTCTACGCACCATCCTAAGCCTTGCCTCTCCCACACTCAGGATCCAAAGACAACGGCACCAGGGACTGCTCACACACTAAAGGCACCAGGACAAAAGGCTCACCAGCTTGGCCTTTGCATTCCCGCTGACAGCTCCACAGCTTGAACCCAGAGAACTGCCTGCTGCCAACAGCCTTTCCAATCACTCTGAGCACCTCATGACAAGGAGTGTGGGGAATGAATCTCCAGCAGCCTCCTGCCCCAGGCTGTCCCCCGGGAGCAGCCCTGCTCCAGGCCGTGACTGCCACCTGCACAGCCAAAGGACCCGGAGCCGGTGTTACACACCACGGCTGTGCCTGGCACAGAGACACCAGTGGCCACACAAGTGGCCATGGCACTGTCCACACACAGTCCCTGCTGCTGCTCCCCCAGCCGCTGGCACCAACTCCCAGCCACCCACTCCTAAAGCCACGGGGCCCACTGGGACACTGCGGGGGCTCGTGGAAGCCAGCGGCCATTGTGACACAGCGGGGCTGCACAGAGCCCACGGTGCTTTGTGACCCGTGGCTCCCAGGAGAGCCTTTGTGATGCTGGGGAACTACAAGGAAGCCTGGCTCCTCTGTGACACCACCACAGAAGCTCAGGGGAGCCCTGGAGACCGTGCTGATGCTATGGAACCTGATGCAACCCTGCCTCCTCTGTGACACCACAGAACCTCTGGGAGCCCTGGAGACCGTGCTGATGCTATGGAACCTGATGCAACCCTGCCTCCTCTGTGACACCACAGAACCTCTGGGAGCCCTGGAGACCGTGCTGATGCTATGGAACCTGATGCAACCCTGCCTCCACTGTGACACCACAGAACCTCTGGGAGCCCTGGAGACCGTGGTGATGCTATGGAACCTGATGCAACCCTGCCTCCACTGTGACACCACAGAACCTCTGGGAGCCCTGGAGACCGTGCTGATGCTATGGAACCTGATGCAACCCTGCCTCCACTGTGACACCACAGAAGCTCGGGGAGCTCTGCAGACCGTGGGGATGCTGGCGAAGCTGACGGAACCCTGGGCACCACAGTGACGCTATGGAACCTGGTGGAACCGAGGGGCCACAGTGACACTGTGGGGCCTTTTGGAAGCAACAGGACCCTGGTGGGAAGCCACGGGATGATTAATCCTGCACGAACCTGCTCCAGGTGGGCTCCTCTCTCCCGGCTTCCACAGGTGCTGCTAGGATCCCACTCCGGCACTGGCTTGGCACGGGCTCACGGCTTCCTTTGGCAATGGCTCTGCTCCAGGATGGCATGCTGCAGAGAATGCAGGTAGATTTTGTGCTCACTCCTGGCATGCAGCTGGACAATAAAGCCTGATCCAGCCCCCCCTCAGCATATGTCCGGCTCTGGCATTGGGGCGGGGCAACTTTGGGAGCAGCCCCAGCCCTGCTCCTGCTCCCGGCTGGGCACCCAGCTGCTGGGACACAGGTGTGTCCTGATGCCACCGTCTACTCCTTTGAGAAGGGGAGGACAGAGTGCATCAGGGAGTTTGGTGTGGCTTACATGCGGCAAGGAGAAGGTGCAGCCCCAAACTGGCTTTCACTTCTAGAACCTTTTGCTATTGCGGGAGCAGCTGCTGGAGCTTTTCAACCGAGCTGCAAGAGTGAAAAGTGTGATGGCATGTCTATCTGAGAAGGAAGGTTCGGTGCCGCAGCCTGTTGTGCACAATTTATATGCTGATAAGAGAAGGGGGTGCTTTTGCAACGTTTTCCTTCCTGACACTTCTGTCTCTGTGAGCTTTAGCTGCTTGGACTCAGGGGTACCGAAGGTATGTGAAAGTGACTGGGATGCGAGAATCATGTTGCACAGGGAACAGGGAAGGTCAGCAAATGTTTCCTGTCCTGGCACATCTCTCAGTCTGAACTGCAGCTGCAGATGCTTCACTTCCGCCAAGGACTCTGCCACCTTGAGAGAAGGATGCGCTCTATGGAGTTGAGAAAGAAAGTGCGTCTCACTAGCTTCTTTCCTCTACTTCATAGACAGCAAAGGGGCTATGAAAGGCAGCACTGGCTTATTGTTCTAGGACTTCTTCTTTACAAGCAGCTGCTGGATGTTTGGAAGGGGGTTTGGGATATGCAAAAATGAGAGGCTAAGATGGTAAGAGGGTAAGATGGAAGTCATCTGGCAAAAGCAGAGCTCACAAAAGGGCCAGCTGAGAAAGCTCTTGCTGCCTACAACTTCAACTGCACCCCTCAAAGCAGCAGCACACACGCTGCTCTCGGCACTTTCCTTCTCAGCTCTACGCACCATCCTAAGCCTTGCCTCTCCCACACTCAGGATCCAAAGACAACGGCACCAGGGACTGCTCACACACTAAAGGCACCAGGACAAAAGGCTCACCAGCTTGGCCTTTGCATTCCCGCTGACAGCTCCACAGCTTGAACCCAGAGAACTGCCTGCTGCCAACAGCCTTTCCAATCACTCTGAGCACCTCATGACAAGGAGTGTGGGGAATGAATCTCCAGCAGCCTCCTGCCCCAGGCTGTCCCCCGGGAGCAGCCCTGCTCCAGGCCGTGACTGCCACCTGCACAGCCAAAGGACCCAGAGCCGGTGTTACACACCACGGCTGTGCCTGGCACAGAGACACCAGTGGCCACACAAGTGGCCATGGCACTGTCCACACACAGTCCCTGCTGCTGCTCCCCCAGCCGCTGGCACCAACTCCCAGCCACCCACTCCTAAAGCCACGGGGCCCACTGGGACACTGCGGGGGCTCGTGGAAGCCAGCGGCCATTGTGACACAGCGGGGCTGCACAGAGCCCACGGTGCTTTGTGACCCGTGGCTCCCAGGAGAGCCTTTGTGATGCTGGGGAACTACAAGGAAGCCTGGCTCCTCTGTGACACCACCACAGAAGCTCAGGGGAGCCCTGGAGACCGTGCTGATGCTATTGAACCTGATGCAACCCTGCCTCCTCTGTGACACCACAGAAGCTCTTGGAGCCCTGGAGACCGTGGTGATGCTATGGAACCTGATGCAACCCTGCCTCCTCTGTGACACCACAGAACCTCTGGGAGCCCTGGAGACCGTGCTGATGCTATGGAACCTGATGCAACCCTGCCTCCACTGTGACACCACAGAAGCTCAGGGAGCCCTGGAGACTGTGGTGATGCTATGGAACCTGATGCAACCCTGCCTCCACTGTGACACCACAGAACCTCTGGGAGCCCTGGAGACCGTGCTGATGCTATGGAACCTGATGCAACCCTGCCTCCACTGTGACACCACAGAAGCTCGGGGAGCTCTGCAGACCGTGGGGATGCTGGCGAAGCTGACGGAACCCTGGGCACCACAGTGACGCTATGGAACCTGGTGGAACCGAGGGGCCACAGTGACACTGTGGGGCCTTTTGGAAGCAACAGGACCCTGGTGGGAAGCCACGGGATGATTAATCCTGCACGAACCTGCTCCAGGTGGGCTCCTCTCTCCCGGCTTCCACAGGTGCTGCTAGGATCCCACTCCGGCACTGGCTTGGCACGGGCTCACGGCTTCCTTTGGCAATGGCTCTGCTCCAGGATGGCATGCTGCAGAGAATGCAGGTAGATTTTGTGCTCACTCCTGGCATGCAGCTGGACAATAAAGCCTGATCCAGCCCCCCCTCAGCATATGTCCGGCTCTGGCATTGGGGCGGGGCAACTTTGGGAGCAGCCCCAGCCCTGCTCCTGCTCCCGGCTGGGCACCCAGCTGCTGGGACACAGGTGTGTCCTGATGCCACCGTCTACTCCTTTGAGAAGGGGAGGACAGAGTGCATCAGGGAGTTTGGTGTGGCTTACATGCGGCAAGGAGAAGGTGCAGCCCCAAACTGGCTTTCACTTCTAGAACCTTTTGCTATTGCGGGAGCAGCTGCTGGAGCTTTTCAACCGAGCTGCAAGAGTGAAAAGTGTGATGGCATGTCTATCTGAGAAGGAAGGTTCGGTGCCGCAGCCTGTTGTGCACAATTTATATGCTGATAAGAGAAGGGGGTGCTTTTGCAACGTTTTCCTTCCTGACACTTCTGTCTCTGTGAGCTTTAGCTGCTTGGACTCAGGGGTACCGAAGGTGTGTGAAAGTGACTGGGATGCGAGAATCATGTTGCACAGGGAACAGGGAAGGTCAGCAAATGTTTCCTGTCCTGGCACATCTCTCAGTCTGAACTGCAGCTGCAGATGCTTCACTTCCGCCAAGGACTCTGCCACCTTGAGAGAAGGATGCGCTCTATGGAGTTGAGAAAGAAAGTGCGTCTCACTAGCTTCTTTCCTCTACTTCATAGACAGCAAAGGGGCTATGAAAGGCAGCACTGGCTTTTTGTTCTAGGACTTCTTCTTTACAAGCAGCTGCTGGATGTTTGGAAGGGGGTTTGGGATATGCAAAAATGAGAGGCTAAGATGGTAAGAGGGTAAGATGGAAGTCATCTGGCAAAAGCAGAGCTCACAAAAGGGCCAGCTGAGAAAGCTCTTGCTGCCTACAACTTCAACTGCACCCCTCAAAGCAGCAGCACACACGCTGCTCTCGGCACTTTCCTTCTCAGCTCTACGCACCATCCTAAGCCTTGCCTCTCCCACACTCAGGATCCAAAGACAACGGCACCAGGGACTGCTCACACACTAAAGGCACCAGGACAAAAGGCTCACCAGCTTGGCCTTTGCATTCCCGCTGACAGCTCCACAGCTTGAACCCAGAGAACTGCCTGCTGCCAACAGCCTTTCCAATCACTCTGAGCACCTCATGACAAGGAGTGTGGGGAATGAATCTCCAGCAGCCTCCTGCCCCAGGCTGTCCCCCGGGAGCAGCCCTGCTCCAGGCCGTGACTGCCACCTGCACAGCCAAAGGACCCGGAGCCGGTGTTACACACCACGGCTATGCCTGGCACAGAGACACCAGTGGCCACACAAGTGGCCATGGCACTGTCCACACACAGTCCCTGCTGCTGCTCCCCCAGCCGCTGGCACCAACTCCCAGCCACCCACTCCTAAAGCCACGGGGCCCACTGGGACACTGCGGGGGCTCGTGGAAGCCAGCGGCCATTGTGACACAGCGGGGCTGCACAGAGCCCACGGTGCTTTGTGACCCGTGGCTCCCAGGAGAGCCTTTGTGATGCTGGGGAACTACAAGGAAGCCTGGCTCCTCTGTGACACCACCACAGAAGCTCAGGGGAGCCCTGGAGACCGTGGTGATGCTATGGAACCTGATGCAACCCTGCCTCCTCTGTGACACCACAGAACCTCTGGGAGCCCTGGAGACCGTGCTGATGCTATGGAACCTGATGCAACCCTGCCTCCACTGTGACACCACAGAAGCTCAGGGAGCCCTGGAGACTGTGGTGATGCTATGGAACCTGATGCAACCCTGCCTCCACTGTGACACCACAGAACCTCTGGGAGCCCTGGAGACCGTGCTGATGCTATGGAACCTGATGCAACCCTGCCTCCACTGTGACACCACAGAAGCTCGGGGAGCTCTGCAGACCGTGGGGATGCTGGCGAAGCTGACGGAACCCTGGGCACCACAGTGACGCTATGGAACCTGGTGGAACCGAGGGGCCACAGTGACACTGTGGGGCCTTTTGGAAGCAACAGGACCCTGGTGGGAAGCCACGGGATGATTAATCCTGCACGAACCTGCTCCAGGTGGGCTCCTCTCTCCCGGCTTCCACAGGTGCTGCTAGGATCCCACTCCGGCACTGGCTTGGCACGGGCTCACGGCTTCCTTTGGCAATGGCTCTGCTCCAGGATGGCATGCTGCAGAGAATGCAGGTAGATTTTGTGCTCACTCCTGGCATGCAGCTGGACAATAAAGCCTGATCCAGCCCCCCCTCAGCATATGTCCGGCTCTGGCATTGGGGCGGGGCAACTTTGGGAGCAGCCCCAGCCCTGCTCCTGCTCCCGGCTGGGCACCCAGCTGCTGGGACACAGGTGTGTCCTGATGCCACCGTCTACTCCTTTGAGAAGGGGAGGACAGAGTGCATCAGGGAGTTTGGTGTGGCTTACATGCGGCAAGGAGAAGGTGCAGCCCCAAACTGGCTTTCACTTCTAGAACCTTTTGCTATTGCGGGAGCAGCTGCTGGAGCTTTTCAACCGAGCTGCAAGAGTGAAAAGTGTGATGGCATGTCTATCTGAGAAGGAAGGTTCGGTGCCGCAGCCTGTTGTGCACAATTTATATGCTGATAAGAGAAGGGGGTGCTTTTGCAACGTTTTCCTTCCTGACACTTCTGTCTCTGTGAGCTTTAGCTGCTTGGACTCAGGGATACCGAAGGTATGTGAAAGTGACTGGGATGCGAGAATCATGTTGCACAGGGAACAGGGAAGGTCAGCAAATGTTTCCTGTCCTGGCACATCTCTCAGTCTGAACTGCAGCTGCAGATGCTTCACTTCCGCCAAGGACTCTGCCACCTTGAGAGAAGGATGCGCTCTATGGAGTTGAGAAAGAAAGTGCGTCTCACTAGCTTCTTTCCTCTACTTCATAGACAGCAAAGGGGCTATGAAAGGCAGCACTGGCTTTTTGTTCTAGGACTTCTTCTTTACAAGCAGCTGCTGGATGTTTGGAAGGGGGTTTGGGATATGCAAAAATGAGAGGCTAAGATGGTAAGAGGGTAAGATGGAAGTCATCTGGCAAAAGCAGAGCTCACAAAAGGGCCAGCTGAGAAAGCTCTTGCTGCCTACAACTTCAACTGCACCCCTCAAAGCAGCAGCACACACGCTGCTCTCGGCACTTTCCTTCTCAGCTCTACGCACCATCCTAAGCCTTGCCTCTCCCACACTCAGGATCCAAAGACAACGGCACCAGGGACTGCTCACACACTAAAGGCACCAGGACAAAAGGCTCACCAGCTTGGCCTTTGCATTCCCGCTGACAGCTCCACAGCTTGAACCCAGAGAACTGCCTGCTGCCAACAGCCTTTCCAATCACTCTGAGCACCTCATGACAAGGAGTGTGGGGAATGAATCTCCAGCAGCCTCCTGCCCCAGGCTGTCCCCCGGGAGCAGCCCTGCTCCAGGCCGTGACTGCCACCTGCACAGCCAAAGGACCCAGAGCC